>NW_012141191.1:1721012-1723144 GCF_000956105.1 Propithecus coquereli
CCTTAAGATCATTGTTTTGAATTCCTTTCTGGTATTTTAATATTTCATTTTCTTTGGGGTCTCTTATTGGAGAATTTTTGTGTTCCTTTGGAGGTGTCATGTTGCTTTGATTTTTCATGTTTCTTCTGTCCCTACAGTGATATTTCTACATCTGGTGGAACAGTTACCTCTTCCAATGTTATGAAGTAGCTTTCAGAGGGAAAGACTTATTTCTACGGATAAATTCTAGGATGTTGGTTGGGCGGGGTGCATTGGTTTTGGTTCTGAGTAGACATGATAGTGTAGTCTCTGTACAATTTCTTCACCTGTAATCCACATTATTGATGTTTACAAGTGTCTTAGTGGCCTTAGCTACCGGAGTTTGTGGCAGCATGACAGGTCTTTGCTGGAGGTGGGCTCTCTGGGCTATTTCTCAAGCTGTGGACACAGGTATATGGGGAAGGTTGGCTGGCTTGGGGACTGGCTGACTGAAGTCAAGGCTATCAGGCTCTTTCTCCAGCCTGGGGCAGGAGTGAGTGGCTGCTCAGTCAGCTCAGGGTGGATCCACAGGGGACAGGTTTGCCTTGCTGTTTCTTCAGCCATAGGCATCAAGGTGCTTATTGGGGAATGTCTACTGGGCTGTTTTTTCATCTGGGCTTATGGGCATGTGGCTGCTCAGCTGGCTCAAGCGTGAGTTCTCCCAAGGCAGTTCCATTGGGTGGTTTCTCTGGCTGGGAGCATGGGCATATGGCAGTTCACCTGGTTTGGGGTTGGCTTCCACACTATGCAGGACCAGAGTCATAGCTATTCCTGAGCCCAGGCTCTGGGCAACTGGGGTTGTGGCATTATAAGCACCCAAGTCCACTTTATGGAATGGTGTGAGAGCCATGGGGCTGGAGAGGTGCAGTGGCTACTGATCCCAGAGCAGTGTGCACTTCTGCAGTGTCACTGTTTTCAAGACAGCATTGTGCTGTTGCAGCTTGGGTCATAGGGAAGGGGGTGGAGTTGGGAATGCACAACTGTGCTTCTAATCCAAAGCAGTGCATCTGTGTGATTTCCAGGCAGTTTCCCAAAGTGGTCTCAGGACTTGTGAGCACTGTGAGATTCTCCTATAATAAAAACTGCGGTGTATGCAGTGGTAATGTGGGCTAATGGGAGTCTTCTGCTTAACTTTTTCTTACAAAGGAAAGTCCCTCCTGGCTCTTAGCCACTCCAGGCAGAGGAGATGAGGTGACAGAGGCAGGGTGCATCATTTCCTTCCTATGCTGCCATCCTGGGCTTCTGTGCTCCACAGGGACCTTACCACTCCCTCGCTGCACTCCAGCACTCTCCCTGAGACACTACAGTTGAATTTTAGTTTATATTCATTGTTTTGGTCTTTTTGATGAGGATATTGAGTGCCAGGTGCCTCTATTCAGCCTTTTTGCTGATGTCACTCTCCCATTAATTGATTTGAATGTTGAACTAGACTTGCATATCTGGGATAACATTCAGTTGGTCATGGTGTATTTTTCTAATAACAATGTTGGATTTCCTTTGCTAGTATTTTGTTGAGACTTTTTAGCGTTTATGTTTATGTAAATATTGATCTGTGAATTTTTTTCCTTGTAATGTTTTTGTCTGGTTTTGGTATTAGAATAATGCTGGCCTCATAAAATGAATTAGGAAGTATTCCTTTGCTCTGTTTTATAGAAGATATTTCAGGGATTATTGGTGTAATTTCTTCCTTAAATGTGTGGTAGAATTCACTGTTGAACTCACCTGGGTCCGGTGTGTGATGTTTTTGAAGATTATTAATTGTTGACTCAATATCTTTAATGGATATTTGACTATTCAGATTGTCTATTTCTTCTTGTGTAAATTTTGGCAGATTGTGTCTTTCATAGAATTGGTCCATTTTATTTAGTTATTAAATTGGTAGACATAGAGTGGCACATAGTATTCATTTATTACCCTTTTAATCTCCATGGGCTTTGTAATGACATCCTATCTTTTATTTCTGATATTAGTAATTTGTGTCATTTCTCTTTTTTTTCTTAGCTGGCCTGGCTAGAGGCTTATCTATTTTATTGATCTTTTCAAAGAACTAGTTTTAGTTTTTGTTGATTTTCTGTTTTCTATTCCATTGGTTTCTGCTCTACATTTTATTATTT
>NW_012141191.1:1725429-1747741 GCF_000956105.1 Propithecus coquereli
ATTTTTGTTTGTCTGAGAAAGTCTTTATTTCTCCCTCACTTTTGAAGAATAACCTTGCAGGATACAGTGAGAATTCTAGATTGGTGATTTTTTCTCTCAGTATTTTAAATATTTCACTCCATTCTCTTCTTGCTTAAATGATTTCTGTGGAGAAACTGGGTGTAATTCTTATTGACGCTGGTTTCTTTCAGGAGTTTTTCTTTTGTCTTCGGTTTTCTGTGTTTGAAAATGATACACCTAAATGTAGCTTTTGGCATTTATCCTGCTTAGTGTTCTCTGAGCTTCCTAGATCTGTGGTTTTGTGTCTGACATTAATTTGGGGGAATTTCTAAGTCATTTAAAAAAATATTTCTTCTGTTCCTTTTCCTCTTTATTCTATCGTCCTATGATTAGGTCTCAGTCTAACCAGTGCTAGTTTTCCTACCCTGGCACTTGTTCCTGAGGTGGTTTTTGCCACATGTCTATAGATCTCTGTATCCTCTGGATCCCAGAGCCCTGAACTCTCAATCCTGACTCCCCCAGGATTCCTTGGGCTAGAGATTCCTTACTCTGTAGCTTTCTAATCCTTTTGGAGGTAGTGTTGCTGCAGAGAATAGGGCCATGGCAATGAGGGGTACACTTGGAGAAGAGTAGTAAAAGAAGGAGTGAGACTCCATTAACAACAGACTCTGAGGTCAGACTTGGGAGGGGTTCTATTGTCATCAGAATAGGATTATTGTGGGTAATTCATAGTTCTTAAGACTTTAAGATGGGGACTACCTGTTCCTCATTTTTGAGCATTATCTTTAACTAAGTAGGAAATAAATTGTTAGATCTTTCATATTGCCTCTGAATTCAACCAACAAAGTTGATTTTTGACATTTTTTTCCCAGTGGCTCTTCAATTTGGAGAAAAGAATTGCTTCAAAGTGATTGCAGAATATAATCTTTCCTTTAGAGGTTTGACTCACAGCCAGTAGCAAATGGATGTTACAGATAAAACAGAGTGCAATTAATAACAAGGCAATGTGGTTACCTGCAAGATCACTTCTGAGTCTACCTATATGAATTTATCTTTTCTTAGAAATGCAATGAGTTGTATGAAGTGCCAGGTGTAGGAATTATGGAACACAATTATGGAATTGTGAGAACATTATGCCAGCCAAATAAATAGCCTTTATCAAGTACAGTAGTCCCTGCTTATTCACAGGGTGTACAGTCCAAGGCCTCCAGTGGATGCCTAAAATAATAGGTAGTATTGAACCCTATATATGCTATGTTTTTTTCTATATATACATACTTACGATAAAATTTAATTTATAAATTAGGCACAGTAGGAGATCAGCAACAATAAATAATAATAAAATAGAGCAATTATAACAATATACCGGCATCACTATTCTTATGCTTTGGGTCCATTATTAAGTAAAATAAGGGCTACTTGAGCACAAGCACTGTGGTACCACAACAGTAGATCTGATAACCAAGACAGCTGCTTAGTAACTAATGGGCAGTTAGTGTATACAGTGTGGATATGCTGGACAAAAGGCTGATTCATTTTTCAGGCAGGACAAGGTGAAATTTCATCACATTGCTCAGAACAGTGTGAAATTTTAAACTTACAAATTGCTGATCTCTGGAATTTTCCATTAATATTTTCAGGACGTGATTGACTATTGGTAACTGAAACTGCAGAAAGCAAAACCTTAGATAAGGGGTACTATCGTACACATTAATAATGTCAAAGTCGTTCTTCTTATAACACAAAGGACAGAAAGTCTCCATTTCTTGAAAAGACAAATCCAGTTCATAGGGGAACTCAGTAAACAAACACACAAAGGCTGTAGAATGTTGGAGCTGGAAGGGTCCTTAAAAGTTATCTGTCCAACTACTTCATACAGATGTGGAACGAAGCTCAGAAAAGTGAATAACTTGCTCAAGCTAGCATAGCCGGAAGCAGAAAGGAGGTTGGACTGGAATCCAGGACTAGGACTCCTGGTTCCTGATCAAATTTTTTTCCCACTCCTTTCTCTACATTTCTGCATCTAGAACAATAGTTCTCAACAAGGTGCAATTTTGCCCTCCAGGTATCCTCTTTAGCAATGTCTGGGGCCATTTTTTGGTTGTCACCACTGGTTGGGGAATGCTAATGACATCTAGTGGGTAGAAGCCAGGGACACTGTAAAACATGCAATGCACAAGACAGTCTCCACAGCAAAGAATTACCCAGGCCCAAATTTCAATAGTGTTGAGGCTGAGAAAGCCTGTTCTAGAGCAATAATAAAATCTTAGAGTGTCCTGCATTAAGCAGAGTATATGAAAATCTAGATTTAAAGACAAGCAAATGTTTTACAAAAGACTTAATGAAGAGTTTCATTAATTAATAATATATTCTAATGTGAGAATCTGAAATAAGTTTTAATCGACAATAAAAAGACATGTGTCAAAGGCACATGTAGTACAAAAAAGCCTGACACTCTTACATTAACAAAACGTGAAGACATGTGAGAAATACACATAGCAATACTGTTATTTCTAGACACTCTATAGGCTATAAAGCAACGTTACAGGCTTTTTCTCACTATTTGTCTTGCAATCACCAAGTGAAGTGGGAAGGGAAAGCATTCCTATAAATGAAAAAACTGGAGCTGAGACAGCTAGAAAGATTCACTCCCATTGCACAGCATTGAGTTGGCATTCAAACATCTTTGTCTCCAGCAACATTCTCTCTACTTTTATATGATGTCCATACAATATGTAGAAATGTGCATGTGTTTGTATTAAGAAGTCATAGTCCAGAACATGTGCAAGTTTTTATGTCATATGTTCCTTTTAAATAACATTCTTATAAAGTATTAATTTTTTCTTGCATTATTTTTCATGGTGAATGAGAAATGAAAATAGTAATAATTTTTTTACGAGAACGTTTAAGTGGATTAACTTTGAAAGTCACAACTTGTCTAAAGCCTCACTTCTTGGGATCATGAGGCCTATGTTAAGATTAGGTGGAGAAGATCATGACCAAAGTCCATGGAGCACTCCATATAAATGTCAAAGATGATGCTCTCCACTAAATTCTCATGTACTTTTTACATGGTTTCTCTGCACCCTGGCTTCAGTGGAGCTATGGGAATAGGGCAAAGGTGAGAGGAGTTTATTATGGTCTGTTGGAGTCAAAAAGACACCATCATCAAGAGTGTCAGCTCTGCTACTTTGGAACAAAAATATTTATTTTTCAATTTTTCTATTGGTTTGGGTTTCTGTCCTTTTCTATTCTGAAGATTTCACAGGGAACAGCATCTCTAAGTGAATATCTCAGTAATAAGACATTTGATATTAGTGGGATATGTCTGGTGGGTTCTAGCTTTTTACTGCATTGTTTTAAACTCTCACTATTATTGTTTCTTCTGTTTTAAGGAACTGATTATTTTGAACCTTTTAATACTGGCATTTATATAACATGTAAACACACTTGTTTATATGCCAAGAACAAAAATGAAACTAGAAGGTTTTTATGGAAATCCATTTTAATATTGCTTTATTTGGTTTTCTGTAGCCACATTCTGAGTATTTTTCCTGTAGGCTGTTTCTTATGGTCTTCCAAGGTAAAGCAGCTCATTTTCAAGCTTTTTTTTTTTTTTATCTTTTTAATCTCTCTGCCCCATGGCAGAACGAAGGCAGCTTTATTTCCTGCCTTCACTTCCTCCCAACCCTGTTTCCATTTTGTACCCAATACCTAAGGTGACAGAAATGATTTCTTTGAAAGTACCATGCCCCTGAATATCCTGGGGAAGAGTCATTTATACCTGGCTTGTCCTTGACATCCTGTGGCGCAGAGGCAGGAATCAGGCTTCCTCTGGGTTTCGCTTTCATAGACTGTTTTGAGCTGTCTACATAACCTTATGCTTGTGTCTACTTTGGGAAGGCTGGCCACGGAAAGACTGCAGGGGGGGCGGGGATGAGGGAGAAAGAGAGGGTTCTGGGCAGCCATCCTGGGAGCCATGAGTGGGTGCCAGGAGGCAGGATAGAACTGTTAGGAGAAGTGCAAGAAAACCCTCAAACATTTCAAGACGTTATCAAGGCCATAGCAACAAATTCAGCTGTCAGTATTCATTTATTCATTCGTACATTCTCATTCATTCATTGTCTTTTGTTTAATCAAACATTTACTATTGATTCTGGGTGATTCCCAGCACCACAGTCTCAAGAAAGTAACTTCCCGGTGTTCTCAGGAAAGAGTACCCTTACGCATGAAGGTGCCCATGACATGATTTCTCCGAGAACAGGACAGGGCTGCTACTATTACTTTCATTATCGTGAAAAGCAGTTGAACTGGGGACACCTTAGGGTGTCTGTTTGGGCAAATATACACACACACAAATGCATGTACACACACACCGGGGTGGGGGAAATCTCATAGAGAAACATATCTTACGTTGCTATTCAGAAACATAGATGTGTGTACGTAGGAGTTGTGACTTTGAAGTCCTGAGGCTAATTTTATAGTCAAGCATCAAACTTATTCTCATCACTTTAGAGTTGTGATTTTGCACAGAGATATGCTGCAAAGGCAGTAAGGGCCAGAATCTGAGAGAGGATAAGAAAGTTGGAAAAAAAGGCGATATGTTAAAAATTCCAGAGGCGGGGGAAGAGAATGCATATTTGAGGACTGAGGCTATATTTTGTAGAATTAATATTTTTACAAGCTATATAGGTAATATTTGTACCTCTGCATGTAGAGATAAAAGTAGAGATATAGACATAAAGGAGAAAGAATGCTCATGTCCCCATTCTCCCAATGCCCTATGCTACCGTATTTCTCCTATTTATTGGAAAAATAAATATCAATCTTTTCTTTAGCAATATTGATTTGTTTATCACAACATAAATAATATGGATCAGAAAAAGTTAGTACCTGGAAGAAGTAGCTAAATAAATAAGTGGAAAAGAACTTGAAAAAGAGAGATTTATTTTGGGACATTTTGCCAGCCATGAATTAGATCTGTGCAGCTCCATGTTGGCAGATGTAGGATGGTGTGGTGTTTCTAGCTTCAGATCCTTCCAACAGAGCCATCTTTGTATTTATTCAGAGTGTGGAATGTGGGATGGGACAATAAAACTCCAAATCCGTCACAGGAAGGCTCAACAGGGGAAAAAGATGTGTGTAAGAAGCATCAGGAGAAGTCCATTTAGCAACAGGAAGCTAATTGCTTCATCTTTATTCCGCAGCAAAATCAAAACCAGGTGGCTGGCAGGCAGCCCACACGTGAAGGTGTTTCTTAAAGAGTTCCTCAATCCTGGGCCATACATGCTGTCAGATGAGAGGCAGAAGGCTACAACAGCCATCTGGTGGCCGGTCAGATTGCTGAGCTCAGTGGCCATGGCTCTATCACAGAGCTTCTGGCTAGATCACCTCCTGGTGGACAGCACATCTTTTGTAAAGAGTCAACAGCACCTCTAACACTAGCCAGACAGATAAGGCACGTACCTCATCAACTCACGTTAAGGTTGATATTCCACTCTTTATAAAAGTGCGGTGCATAGAGCAGTGGCTTTTCGACTTTGATATGCATCAGGAGTGTCTAGAGCAGGGGTCCCCAACCTTTTTGGCACAAGGGACCAGTTTCATGGAAGACAGTTTTTCCATGGACTGAGAGGTATGGTGGGGGGATGGTTTTGGGATGATTAAAGCACATTACATTTCTTGTACACTTTATTTCTATTATTATTACATTGTAATATGTAATGAAATAATTATACAGCTCACCTTAAAGCAGAATCTAATGCCGCCGCTGATCTGACAGGAGATGGAGCTCAGGCGGTGATGAGAGTGATGGGGAGAGGCTGTAAATACAGATGAAGCTTTGCTCCCTGCCTACCGCTCACCTCCTGCTGTGTGGCCCTGGGGGGGGGGGTTGGGGATGCAGGGTTAGAGTGTTTATCAGGACACCAGAGTCCCGCCTACCCCCAAGTTTCTGATCTGGTATGTCTGACAATCTGTATTTCTAACAAGTTTCTGGGTGATGCTGCTGCTCTAGTCCATTATCATAGAGAAAACCATTTATTGCGTTAGGTATCAATAAAAAAAGAAGAGAGCTAAATTATAATGTATTTTTATTTCTTCATATTTGACTCAAAATTTTTGAGTTTTTATTTTCGACAAGGTTATAAGGCAAGGTTGCCGGTATTAACTTTTCATATAAATTACTCTCAATCACTGCTTCTAAGTGATACACCTAATCCCCACCCTCTCACCCCCAGAGGTGCAAATAAATTAATACTCCTATTTACAATGGCTCACCACTTGGTCAGAAAATAAATTCACATCCTATGTGGGCTTCTCTGACCTGCAGTCTGGTTTCATCAAAAAAGTATCAAATCTTTTTCGTGTTTTCACACTAACAAGCATTTAATAAGAAGAAAGATTTCTTTTTCTTTGCTTCTCTTTCTGAAGAGCTGCATTGACCTACACTTGATATTCTGTGCAGTGAACGTTTTCCAGAGATTGCAGCAATAGAAAGGCAGAGGGCAGGGGCGAGCCGCAGAGAGACGCAGAGGTAAAAGAGGTGCATTACAATATATCCGGAGATGGGTGTTATCAATTTTTTTATTAACAATGACAAAGACAGGCTCTGCATGTACAACTCTAGTCTAATTGACTAAAATAGAAATTAGTTAGGTGTATAAAAGGATAGAAAATATTTCGTAATATAAATCTTGAAAAACAGGAGCATGAAATTAATCACTATAGGCAAAAAGGAGACACAGTGGTTTAGAAGAGGCAATGTGTTTTCTAGTTTGGTGATTTAATGAAAATCTTGTCAATGGTTACATCAATTGCCTTCCTCCTTTTCATTTTATTTTCCTCCTTTTTCCTTCCTTTCCTTCCTTTCTTCTTCTTTTCCTTTCCTTTCCTTTCCTACCCATAGTTCACTAGATTTTTATTTTTGCCTTAATATGTGCAAACAGCATTCGAGATCGTAAGGGAAGAAGATGACTCACAGATTCTATCTTCAGGGAAGTACAGGTTGACAAAACCACCACGTTTAAATCTACTTGTGCTCAAACTATAATAATTTCACTCCAGATCCTTAACATACAGTTGTATTATGGTGGCTTCCTTTGAGGTGTGACCCTGTCGCCTCCCTCTCCCATCACACTTTCACTTGCCTTGGATGTTCCCTCATCTCATCTTGAGTGCATCTCAGGCAGCCTCTGTCCTTTAATCTGACTTGTTGTTATCTCTTAGTAGGTTTAAATATGTGCAACTTATATTGGATGGGTTTGGGTGTTCAACACTAAAGATAACTGGGCATTCGGGGGGAAGACTCTCCACCCTTCCAGCTGCTGAACTGCAGCAGGTGCCTGGAAGGCAGGCAGTGCACCAGAGGTCTGTCAACTACATCCGTGACCTCCAGCTATGGCTAATATTGAATTATATTGGTTCATTCAATGGTTTAAATTATGGTTGCCAAATTAAATGATTTGCATTATGGGCATGTTTGTTGACTGTTTTATTGATCTGGAAATTCTGAAGAACAGAGATTGTCAAAGCTTGGGTAGTCTTTGAGGCACTGATGGTGGGGGAGGGGAGGAATGGGAGACCGGGCAGAACTGGGAGATCTGCCTTGGCTCCTGACTGTAGCACTAACAGAGAGTGGCAGAAGTGCAATAAATAGGGAAACATAACTTGTAGTTGTCACAAAAAAGTAAGGTCTGAGGAATGAGAACCAGCTCCACCATCTGCTGCCTGTGTGAATGTGCTAAGCCGAGGTTTCTCGGGGCAATGTGGAAATATTAATGATACGTACATTATAGGGCGGTTGTGAGGTGTAGGTGAGAAGTGACAGCTGAGGGCACAAAGCCCTCAATAAATATTAGCTGTTCTTCTTTGTTTTCTTTCTATCTATCTGTGCCCTCAAATGCAAGCCACACGTAGGCTTCCTTCTACATTTAAGTGGTCCCGTCTGTTACTGTAGAGGTTCTCAAAGTGTGAGCTTCAGACCAACATCATTGGCGTCTTGTATGAAATGCAAGTCCTCAAGTCCTACTCATACCTACTGAGCCAGAGACTCTGGGGATGGATGGGCAATCCGTTTTCACAAGCCGTCCTTCACAAGCACACTCAAGAGTGAGAACTACTGTTCTAGTGGGGCATAGTGGAGTCGTTTTCGGAAAGGAATTGATGCTCAAGGCTGATGAAAGATAGCACTGAGGCTCCTGGGGACTGGCTTACTTAGCAGAGGCTTCTATCCATCAGCCAGAGGTACTGGGGATGAGGGCTAGTGTTCCAGGCAAGGAGGCTAGAGCCAGAGCTAGGCAATGTGGTGGATTTCACTCCATCCTTCCTTTCTTCATCCAACCAAGCCAACTGGCACTGGGGCCAGGGTGCTAGTCCTCTGAGGAAGTGGGAGTGCTAATCATCACAAACCTTGTCATACATCTGGGCAAACCAGCCAGAGGGTGAGGGAAACCTGCTACTCTCTGGGCATGTAGGTAACCAGGGTTCACTTCCTGCAGGAACCAAACTTATCCCCAACTAGGTGTGGATAGGCTCTGGAATTAGGTGGAACTGATGCTGAAGATGAAAAGTCTTCAATCTTCCAGCTGAAGAGAGCTTGGGAGGGTAAGGGCCGAGATGCTGGTTAGACTAACATGAACTCTTTGGCAAAATGCAATCAGCTTCAGTTCAAAACACCTCTGCTCCTCTGTCACGCAGGCCTGCTGCCCTGTGCTCCTGGCTGACGGATTCTCCAGCATCTTGGAAAAAATACTTTCTACTTTGTTTTAGCATTTCTTTTTAAGGCCAATAACAGGCTGTGGCCATGCCGTTTGTGCTGGGTGGCAGCTGCATGAAGCCCCTGGGATTGCCCACTCATCTGTGGACTGTGTCTGAGAGCACTGGGCTGGAAACCAGAAATGTGCCCTTGTTGGGCGGCCCCTGTAGTCAAGGGTGATGCTTTGCACAGTGTTCCTTGCAGAAACCTCAGGGGAGGAAATCATAGAATAATATAACTGGGAGGGCCTCTGAGAAATCATTTGGGCTCATCCCCTGTGGAGAACTCAGGACAGAGAAAACAAGAGAAAATCCCCAAATCTCTGATTCTTTTCCCTCTTGCTGATGCACTGTATAATTCCAGTGCTTCCTCCCCATGTTAGCAGAGGGAGTTAGGATCAGAGAGTTGGTTGGGATTTTTCCTCTGCCCTCCATCATTTGAGCTCTCACGGTGTGGTACGCAACAGATTGGAAATATTAGTCCTAATTGTTAAGATACGGATTGAAATTCAGCCTCGCCATTATGATCAGAAATGAAACCAAATTGAACCTCTGAGTGTCACATTGTTATTAAATAGAAATTAAAACCTATAAATGTGAATGAGTTCAGCAAATATTCATTTGGGCTTCTATTAGGGTGATTCTCAAATATTAAATGGAAGAATCAACTGAAAGGCTTATCAAAAATGCAGGTTCTAGGACCTCACCCCACCTCCTGTGTCTCCTCATTTTATTCAGAGTAAAAGCCAAGGTACTTACAATGGATGGCAAAGTCCTATAACAAGTGACTTTGCACTGCCTCTCGACCCTGTCTCTTGCTTCTCTGCCACATCCCTGTGGTCTCCTGGCTCTTCCTGTACACTAAGCATGTTTGCACTTAGACCTTTCTTTTCTGTTGCTGCTCACTTTGCCTGAAACACTGTACCCCATATGGCCACACAGCTCACATCCTCATCTTCTTCACCTCTTTGAATCTTTGCACAAATTTGTCTTTGTTCCCTTCTTTGTAAGGTCTATCTTGGCTGCTCTATTTAATATTGTAATGAATGACCCCACCTCTCACCCACGCCAAACATTTATGGACCCCCTTCTTCTCCCTAATCCTATCCTATTTTTTTCTATAGCAGTTATCACCATTTAACATACTATGAAACCTGCTATTTTGTTATCTCTTCCCCCACTAGAATGTAAGCTTTGCAATGTGGGAATCTTTGTCTATTTTTTTTATGGACATCATGAACACCTAGAATAGTGCCTGCCAATGGTAGGTGCTCCACTAATATTTGCTGAATAAATGAATGCTTGATACATAGTAGTTCTCAGTATTTATTGAATGAGAAAACATTGAGAAATATTACTTCTTTTAACTTAAAGCAGTCCTTTTATCCTCATTTTACAAATAAGAAAACAAATGGCTGACAGATACTGAGTAATGTGATCAAGATGAAACATTTAATTGGAAACAGGGTGGAACATGCTCCAAATTTGCCTGATTTTGAAATACCTTCACTCTCTGCTCTCTAACTACTAATATACAATATCTCAGGGGCTATTCTAGCTTTCTGAAGGATACCAAGAAAAAGAGATGCGGTTCCCCCTCTAAGATTCTCATTCATTAGAGAAGGCAGACAGACAGAAAAATACAACTATCTTATAAGGTGCTTACAGTCTATTATGCAGCTAAGGTATAGACAATTAACTATACTACAAAGCAGAATGTGGCATATATTATTAATATCAGATAGGTACTAAGTGTCATAGGAGAGGGAATTAGCTACTGTATGATAAGAGATTGGATTTTTAGAAGAAAATAATGATTATTAAAAATGGGAGTAGTCCTTGGTTACTTATGAGCGATGGGTAGGATTTAATAGGTGAATATGGTGAAGACCAGCATTTCAGCATGAACAAAGGAAATAAGCAGGAAAGTGAAGATTAGGTATGGGGTACCTAGAATTTTCTAGAAACACAATATGTGAGGTGGCATAATGGCAATAGCCTAGGTAAATCTATTGGATTTTTCTTTTGAATCTATTGAAAACTTTTGTTAATGGGAAAGCTGTATGCCAGGAGAACCATTCTGGCAGACACGTGTTCATTTACTCAACATTACAAGGTATTTGTTAAGTGTTTGCTTTGTGTTTGGTTAAGGAGTTAAAATGGAAAGAGTGATGGAGGAAGTCTCTGTTCTCCAGAGCTGGTAATCTGGCAGGGACGGCAGCTAATTAAGCAAGCAGACAGCATCCAGTAAAATGTGTACAATGAAAGGAGACATAGGAGAGAATAGGGAGAATAACTTAGTCTGTGGTCTGGAAGATATCAGAGAAGATTTCCCAGAGGAAGTAACCTTTTAGCTGAGACTTGAGCGATATGGAGACATTACCAAGCAAACAGGAGGGCGACGGGTGTTGTAGACAAAGGAGTAACAGATGTGTAGACACAGAAGTCACCAATTCATTGAACTCTGCAGGACCCAAAAGAAGTTCACCGTAGATGGTTGTAGAATGAAAAAGGAGAGAGTAGAAAGGAATGGGCAGAAGTCAGCTTATGAAGCACCTTATAAGGCAAGTGAAGAGTTTAAACTTCATCATAAAGGAAAAAGAGTGTCATTTTGGGTTTCAAGCAGGGAAATTATATCGTCGGATTTTCATTTTCATTTTAGACGTCTTAATCTGACTGCAATGAACAGAATGGGTTGAAAGGGAATAAAATTGGAAGAAAGAAGATCTGTTCAGAGGCTGTTGCAATATCCAGTCAGGTGGGGAGGAATTAAAGTGGGTAGAGGAGATTGTCGAGGCTCGGGGATTGACAGGATGTAAGGGATGGAGAGAAGTGACAGGACGGCTCGAAGATGACTTGCAGATTTCTAACTTGTGTGAATGGGCAATAGTAGAGTCAATTACCGAAATATGACTGGACAGAAAGTGTGCATGTGTGGAAGTGTGTGTGTGTGTGTGTGTGTGTGTGTGTGTGTAGATGCAATCAAAGAGCTGTTGCAATGGATAAGACAAGAGAAGAGCTACACAATAGTAACAATAGAATGGAAATCGGGAAGTTAGTCTTTCATCAAATTTATGATCATCATAATGTTTTGGTAGGAAGCCATATAGATTTAGATGGTGATAATGGTACAATTTTTATAACCCCCAGATCATTAATTGGTAGATTATCTGTATACTGAGTTGTTGAGCAGATGCCTCATTTATTTAGTCAATGCTTACATAGGGAGAGCATTTTAAATGCTTTATACCTTGACTTCAGCATTGCATAATTCATCCATGTAACAAAAAACATCTGAACTCCCAAATCTATTGAAATTAAAAAAAACCTCTTTTCAAATAAAATAAATTTTATTTTATAGAACTTGTTAAAAACTTTTTAAAATATCCATCATTAGGAGTTTATTATTTCATTTCTCTGATGCAAAGAATGCATAAACTATTTAAACAAAGTGTATATTTATTAGCTATAGCACAATAGAAGCTGCTACCTAAACCTGAAAATTATTTTTTTTAGAAACGCAATAATCTGGGAATTGTTCAACTGCAAGTCTTAAAAAGTAAATAGAGGCAAGGAAAAGCCATATGTGGCTCATATACATGAGGGATAAATGGAACTTGGATTTAGCTTGATTCTGCAGGGAGTAATTTTCTTCAAACGCTTAGCTGGATTCACATATACTATTCATCCAAATGGCTCATTGTGTCTGCAGAAAGAGCCCCAATTCTGGACTTGCGAACATTATTCTTTTAAAATGGCAAACCTAAACATTACTCTTGAAAGTACCAGTATAGAAAATGAACCTTCAAAATAGTCAGTCAGGCCAGGTGCGGTGGCTCATCCCTGTAGTCCTAGCACTCTGAGAGGCTGAGGCGGGAGGATTGCTTGAAGTCAGGGGTTCAAGACCAGCCTGAGCAAGAGTGAGACCTCCATCTCTATTAAAAATAGAAAAAAATTAGCCAGGCATGGTGGTGTGCACCTGTAGTCCCAGGTACTTGGAAAGCTGAGGCAGGAGGATCACTTGAGCCCAGGAGTTTGAGATTACAGTGAGCTAGGCTGTCTCCATGGCACTCTAGCTCAGGGACAGAGCAAGACTCTGTCTGGAAAAAAAAAATTCAGTCAGGGCAGTAACTGATGAAATGATGGACCTCACTGAGCTAAGAGTGATGGGCACCCAGGGCTCAGAGGCTGCTTGTCCACTCTCTGACAGGGATTGGGATCACAGGAAAAGATTTGGCTCGTGGGAAAATTTGTCTCATCAACAAAATGGACTTGGTAAGATACTTCTTCCTTCTACCATTTTGACTAAACAGATGAGCTATGTTGTTTATATACTTTTCAAGGGTGTGGTCTGCTGTTATTATTTACCTACCTTTTTTCACAAAATATAATGTTAATATATAAAGAATTTTAACTCTGTACCAGGCACTTAGCTAGGTGCTGGGGATACAAGATATAGGTCCTGGCTGCAAGAAGCTTATATTCTGGTGGCACAGATATTATCTTCATGACATTCCTAGTAATTGAGCAATTAGTAGGTTGATCTGCTTATAGTAGGTATTCATAAATAAATAGATGAAAGAATAAGTAATTTATAATCAATGCTGCCTGACTTTACTTCTCTAATTACCTATAGAGACCTCTGCGTATAAGGGGTCCATTTTCCATGCAAAAAGGAATACTTGGGGAAGGAATTCTTTCCCCATTAAATACATTTTATTTAATCGTTACAATAAATATGAATATTTATACATTGTCAGGCTGAAGCTCAGAGAGGTTAAGTGTATTATCACTCAAGTTGTAGATTAAATCTCATGGGTTTGAATTTTAATGGAAAGGGAAATGGAAGAGTGTTCTATACACCCCACTTCAGTGTATCTTTTCTCTGTCACCTTCTCCTCAAATGTACCCTCTTCTTTGGGTCTCTAATGCCTTTCACTTTTCAAAATCTGTTCTCAGGAAGGTATCTATTACTTGGTAGAAATGGAAAACAATTCATTATTCTCCAAGTAGCTCTTAAATTTTAGGGCTTAATTCTCATTGTTGAAAAAAAACCTTTGTAACCTAATAAAGGTATTATATCTTTTAGGGTTTGGTTGAGGGGTCCTGGGAGGAAGAGTAGGAAATCCTTCTTAATATCCCTGGAATCAGAGGACAGCAGCACTGCCTTTGATGTTCATAAGATTGGGTTCCTCTGAATAAATGTTCATAGTCAATTAATTTATTAAGTCATCCCTTCGACAATCAAGTGGTTGGTATGGCCTATAAAGTCTTTGGTGCTTATAAGGCAAGATGGAGTTACGAAGTGACAGAGATTATGATTCAGAAGCGAAAGGTGTATAGTAAGTAAAATGGAAGCAGTGAAGTTAGTGGATTAAAGACATAAGTGGGGTAACCTCAAGGGAGCACAGACGCTACCAGGAAGAGTAGCTGACCTCAAACATTCTGGAAGTACTGAGACTTGGGCACACCTAAGAATGAAATTGCATATGAAATTCCAAATATGGAAAAGCCTGGGGGAAATATTTTAAAGTTCTAAATGGAGTGGGCATGAGAAGAAGTTAGGAACCAAGGAAACACCAAGCCCAGGTACTCTTCTCTGTCATGGTACCTTTTCCCCTCACAACTCCAGCTCTGCTTCTCCTCCTCACCACTTCTCTTCTTCATGGCATCCTTTCTGTTTTGGTCAGTCTGCAAACTCCTTTGTTTGTTCCTCCTTTCCAGAATACAAATTTCATGAGAGTAAGATTGGCCCAGCTCATCTGTTTGCAGTGGATTGGCTAAATTTATATCAGGTGCCTGTATCTTGGTCTAAACCATCATCTACCCAAAGCTGGGCCATGAGTAAGGCTGTTTCCTTTAGAAGAGACTTGGGACATTGTAGGCATGAAGACTGGAAATCTAGAACAACAACGAGTTGTTAGAATGAAAAAAGAGCTAACTTCTTCCAGTAGTTGCCATATGCTACATACTGCTTTATATACTTTACATTTATTTAACCTTTGTAACAAGATAGGTACTACCATTATACTTATTTCACATATGAGAAGACTGAGGCACAGAGATGTTCAGTAATGTGCCCAAGTTGACTCAGATAGCAAGTGACAGAGTTGTTGTTTGAACTCTGTCAGCCTGGCTCCCAAAATGCACACAACTATTATGTTCTATTGTCTAGATTTTAATTCTGTTTTCTCCCTTCAATTAGGTGCATGCATCTAGGCAAGTAATACAACCTCTTTAAACTCCAGTTTTTCCATCCACCCAATGCAAATTATACCTGCTTACATAACACATAAAGTTGTTCTTAGGATTAAGTAAGAATATATTTGAAATCTTTTTTGAATTATAGAGCAAGAGCATATTTAAAACATATTTTAAAACATAGAGCATATTTAAAACAACATCATCAATAAAAATAAGAATAATAAAAGTACAGAGATTATTGAGCAGTTCACTTTCTGATAACTCCTTAAAAGAATCACGATTTTTTTTTTACCCCCTCAAATTCCCATGATAAAGTAACTCTAGTAATCCTTTACACTTTCACATGACAATCTTTTTCTTTTCTTTAGGCTGATCAGATTACTGCTGTATTGTTTATGAAATGATAATGTTATTGAAAAAGGGCAAATGTCCAGGATCTACATCTATTTTTCTCTCTTTTCCTCCTCCCACCCATGATTATTTGTGGAATAGATAAATTTGTAACATGGTTTAAAAGCTTCAGAGGAAAGGTGTCATAAGCAATTTAATAACAGCATGTTCTGTTACACTGTTTTTTTTTTCTTGAGAAGTTCAGCAACAAATTGCACAATGGAAAGTTACTTTAACTTACTACTTATCTCTTTAGTTATATGTTTCTTTTATTTTACCATACTGAGATTTGTACGGCATACATCTAAATAAAGACTCTAAAAAAGAAATCATGTCTTAATTTTTTCTCATCTATGGGGCTTTCTTTTAACACAGTTTTGCAAAACAAGTAGGAACACCAAAGTGTTTAGGAGGAAATAATTAGGAATGGAGGCAGTTTTTCTCCTTCCAGGTTTCTCTGTTGAAGTAGCAAGCACATTAAATGCCAAAATAGCATTAGTCCCAAGAACATATTAGCTTGCTATGGGATACTTACAGCTCCATGGTAACAATTATTTGCAGAATTCACAAGATATACTTTTGGAATTAAATGATGCCTATCTCTTTTTTAGGGAAAAAATAACATACATAGATGAAGGAGAATAGGGGAAGATTTAAACCAGACTATTTTTTCAAGAACAGACTCTATCCATAATTAATCCTTTCCTGTGGATGTGTTTATGTCCTTTCACTTTCCCTTCTTATATTATTTCTCATCTTCTTTCACATTGAAAAAGTGTAGGCTTATGTGCCCGCAGTCTGCTGGGGGATTGTGTATGCTTATGAGGCTGGGAAGATATTACATTTCACCTCATAAAGTTGATTATGTCCTCAGAGTATGCATAAAATGAAATTTCCTTTATTTGTTTTCTCTCAGAGTAAGATTCTCAGATATAATACTTGTCTTCATTTTAATTAGGTTGATGACCATAACCTCTTCCTGTCCTTCATAATGCTCTTCTTTTATGTCTTTATCCCTGGTGCAACAACCTGTATTCATACACAGAGATAAGAGTTAGGGGTAGTCACCTGCAGACATGGTACACGGGTCAGAGGTTCAGCCCTTTCCCAGAATCCCTGACTTATGTATTACAGGCATGGATGAAAGGGGTCCTTTGGAGAAGGGAGGGTTCAGGAAGCTGTGAAAAGAATATTATCATTAATTTCTCAACATAGAAGCAATGAAAGCAATGAACTTTGTCAAAATAATTGACCAATTTTAGCTTTTCTTTTACTTCTAATTGTGGTCCTAGAGTCTTTCTCTCCCATCTAGCTGTAAAAATCTAATCCACAGCTAGATCAGTTCATGAGACTATATTTTAACTTCTATATGCCAAGACTGAGAACTGAATTTAGAATGAGATACAATGATTGCTGTTTGTTTAGTGTAAACAAGTTATCTCCTACACTGGCTGGTGAGATCAGCTAAAATTACACTTTCAGGGAGAATTCATTTGAGTACTGCTTTGTTTTCAGTCTTTGAGAGTTCCTTATAAAGATGTAGATTGCCAAAGTAGGGAACACTTGAAACCACTATTTCTTATCTAACAGTAAGTTATCCAGATGAAGGAAGTTTTTACTCTGTTAGTGGACATCTAGCTGAATATGAGATTCAAAAAGTAACAATGGTCTTCCAGTTCTGGACCAATTTGAAAGAAATGTACTTTTCTTTATTCGTCTTGCTAAGTACAGCTAAAACCCAAATAACTTAAATGCAAAACAAACGTAAGAAGACTCGGAAAGGTGGTGAGAAGGCCCATAGGCTACGGGCTACAACAACGGAGGCATAACATGGTGGCCTGGGTTTTCTTTTTGCCTCATATATCCTGGACTGGGTGTTGGAGAAGCAGATAACACAAAAATGCTAAAGTGAGCAGACAAAGCCCCAAAGAAAGCTTGCTGTCTCTAGCCAAAGAACAAGGAAAGGACAGCCTAGTGAGACAGAAAATTTTCAGTCAATGGCCCCCTTACTTTAGCTAAACACTTTGGGAAAAAATCATAACATTTCCACTTCTACTCATGTCTTCAAAGGCTGAGTGGGGAGCCTAGACCCCCAATCTTGCCTAGCTGTACTGAGGCTCCTTCCTCCTTCCCTCCACCCACTGAAGACTAATTGGGAGTCAGAACTTTTATCCCTGACTAGAGAAGACATAGCAGAGAACCTGGACTTTTACTCCCATTTGGCAATAGTGGTGACCTGTGGCACTATCACAGATGATCTAACTTTCATGTCTTCACTCTATTTTTCCTCTGTTGTTCAGATTGGATAATTTATTTTCTTGCTGTTTTTAAGTTTGCCGATTATTTTCTCTGTCCTTTCCATTCTGCTGTTGAGTGCATCCAGAGAGATTTTTATTTTGGCTCTTGACTTTTTGAGTTCTAAACCTGTGTGATGTCGGAGGAAGCTGTGTGATGTCGGAAGAAGCTTGTTAAAACAGAAGACTTACATCATATCCAGAGTCTCATAACATGAGATATCCCGGATTCAATTAAAAAAATCACACATCATAAGAAAAAAGAAAACAAAAATAAAAAAATCTCTGCTTGAATGCGAATAGGCAATCAACAGGCAGCAAATTCAATGTGATGTAGATTTTGGAATTATTTGACAAGGATTTTAAAGCAGCCGTTACTGAAAATGATTCATTGCACAGTTATGAACATGTTTGAAACCAATGAAAAAAAATAGAAAGTTTCAGCAAAGAAATGGAAGATAGGAATGAGAACCAAATGGAAATTTTACAACTCAAACACAATAGCCAAAATGAAAACCTCTCTGGATGCACTCAACAGCAGAAAGGATAGAGAAAATAATCAGTGAACTTAAAAATAGCAAGAAAATAAATTACTCAATCTGGACAGAGGAAAAATAGACTGATAACATGAACATTAGATCACTTGTGATAGTGCCACAGGTCACTGACTGTCCATTTTTTATCAGCATTTCAGAAATGGAGGAGAAAGAGGGAGGAGAAAGAGGGAAAATGTATTCTAATAAATAATGGCAGAACATTTTTCAAATTAGACAAAAGGCATAAATCTAAAGCTTTAGGAAGCTAAGCAAAATGGGGCAGAGTTTCCAGACCAGAAGAGGCAACCTAAGAAGACCAGAGGCTGCCAGCCCAGTCCGGTACCCTGTTCATGAAGCAAACGTGTCACTCTGGGAGAGGCAGACTGCTGTACTGTTCCATCTCTGGAACAGTGGTGCAGGGATTTTCCCCAGTGGGAGAGGCAAGCCGTAAGAGCAGAGAGCCTAAGCACCTCCCCAAGTGAACTGACTTAAGTTGGAACAGAGTATGGGGAAGTTCAAGCCTAAGGGCACTTTTGAAAGGAATGTAGATTGTGGTGGCAAGTAATTAAGAGGAGGCTGGTAGCTCTGAGAGCAATAAACTAAACTGTAAATCAGTTAGAAGTTTACTTGAGAAAATCAGGGAAAGTGATAGTTAAGAAGACTGCTCCTGCAATCAGAAAATTTCTCAAAGCCTAGCCTCAAGGATTATTGCAACAAAGGGGAATAGATTTAGTTGGATCAGATTGTAGAGCAATTTATGCCCCAGAGCATTTGGGAAAACAATAGAGCTATCAAACTGCAATTAGTGGAGGCTATTAGCTGGTGTGATATCAATGGAGGCTAACAGATTAACAGAGAGATCAAGTGAAGAGATAAAGAGAACTCTGTGAAAAACCCTATCCTATAGGCTGACTGTGCTCATGCCTAGTGCTGCATCCTCTGAGGAACAGTATCAGAGACTGCACATGGTGGGGGAAATAGATTTCACTAAGTAGTTCAGCCCAGTCACTGAACAAATAAATAAGCAAACAAAAATAAAGACTGGATAGGGATAATTGATATCAGAGTTGCTCCAATATGATATCTAAAATGCCTAGATTTCAAAAATATTATGAAACATGTAAAGAAATAGGAAAGTATGACCTATACACATAAAAAAAGCAGGCAACAGAAACTACCTTGGTTAGGTATCAAACTTAGAGATACGAAGTAGCTATTATGAATAGGCTCAAAGAACTAAAGAAACCCATGCTTAAAAAAGTAAAAGTATGATAAGAGTGTGTCATTAAAAAGAGAGTACTGATAAAGAAAAATTATATAGAGAACTAACTGGAAATTCTGGATGTTAAAAGTGCACTAACTCAAGAAAATTCACCAGAGGATCTCAGTAGTAAATTTGATCTGGTACAAGAAAGAACCAGAGAATTTGAAAGTAAATTGATAGAGATTGTGCAATCTGAAGAACAAAGAGAAAAATATGAATAAAATAAATAAAACCTCAAGAAAGGTGGGAAATCATTAGTATACTAATATAGACATAATAGGAGTACCAAAAGAAGAAAAAAAAGGAGAGGAAAAAAATATTTGAAGAAATAATAAATGAAAATTTCCAACATTTGATTTATTTTTTTATTTTTTAATTTTTTATTCCAGGGTATTGTGAGGGTACAAACATTATAGTTATACTTTATGTCTTTGCCTCACCCAAGTGCCGGTTAAAGACATGCCCTTCCCTCCCTTTAGTGCTTTGGTTTTAAAAATTGAATGATCAACACATATAAGAAATTCAACAACTCAGAAAACAGCATAGTAAAAATATTGAAAGACAAAAAGTAAATCTTGAAAGCAGTAAGAGAAAAATGACTATTCACATACAAATGACCCACAGTATGAGTAATGTCTGACTTTTCGTCAGAAACCATGAATGACATTGCCCATGAAGGCAATGGGAAAACATACTGAAAGTGCTCAAAGGAAAAAAAAAATGTTAAACAAGAAACTTATATTCAGAAAACTATATTTCAGAAATGAAGGTGAAATAAAGACATTCTCAGGTTAACAAAAACTGAGAGAATTTGTTGCAAGGAAATGTGCTTTATAAGAAATAATAAAGGAAATTCTCCAGACTGAAACGAATGACTCCAGGCAGTAATTTGACTTCACATAAAAAAAGAAAAATCATTAGTAAAGGTACCAATAATAAGTGGATGCTTTAATACTTCACTTTAAATAATGGGTAGAACACCTAGGCAGAAAATCCGAAAGGAAACAAAATGCTTAAATAGTACTATAAACCAGCTAGATCTAATAGACATCTATAGAACACCCCATTCCAACATCTGCAGAATATACATTTTCTTCAAGCACACACAGAACATTCTCCAAGACAGACCATGTGGTAGGCCATAGAACAAAACAATCAATTAAAAGGATTCAAATCATATAAAATATTTTCTCTGACTACAATAAAATAAAATTAGAAATTAATAACAGAGATTTGGAATTCCACAAATATTTGAAGTTAAATAGCACACTCCTAAATAACCATGGAGTCAAAGAAGAAATTGCAAGAGAACTTAGAAAATATTTTGTGATCAACGAAAATAAAGACACAATAAACACAAAAATATGGGATGAAGATAAGGCAATGCTTACAGGAAAATTGAATACTGTAAAACTTCTATTAAAAAGGAAAGATCCAAATCAGTGACCTAATTTTTCACCTTCAGACACTGAAACAAAAAAAGCAAACAAGACCTAAAGCAAGCAGAAGAAAGAAAAAAACAAATATTAGAGCAGAAATTAATAAAATAGAAAAAAATAGAGAAAATCAATAAAATCAAAGTTGACTCTTTGGAAAGATCAACAAAATTGGCCAACGTTTAGTTATACTAACCAAGAAAAATAGAGAAGACTGAAATTACTAAAACCAGGAATGAAAGATAGGATATCACTACTGAATTTACAGAAATAAAAAAGGATTATAAGGAAATACTATGAACATCTATACTCAAAAAAATTAGTTAACTTAGATAAAATGGATAAATTCCTAGAAAGACAAAACTACTGAAACTTAGGAAGAAATAAAAAATATGAATAAAGCTATAACAAGTAGACAGGTTAAATTAATAATTTAAAAACTTCCCTCAAAGAAAAGCCCAGGCTCATACAGCTTCACGAGTGAATTCTACCATACATTTAAAGGAAAATTAATAATAATTCCTTAGAAACTCTTCTAAAAAATAGAAGAGGAGAGAACACCTTCCAATTCATTCTATTAGGCCAATATTACTTCAGTACCGAAACCAGATATAGATACCATTTAGGACAGAAAATTACAGACCTGTATATTTTATGAATATGGATACAAAAATCTTCAACAAAATACTAGCAGTCTGAACACCTTCCAATTCATTCTATTAGGCCAATATTACTTCAGTACCGAAACCAGATATAGATATCATTTAGGACAGAAAATTACAGACCTGTATATTTTATGAATATGGATACAAAAATCTTCAACAAAATACTAGCAGTCTGAATCCAAAAGTCATATAAAAATTGCAAACTGTGCCTGATTGGGATTTATCCCAGAAATGCAAGTTTGGTTTAATATTTGAATATCAATTAATGCAATAGAGTGTACAATAGGAGAAAGCTTAAAAGCCACATCGTCATCCCAACAGATGCAGGAAGAGTATTTAACAAAATCCAACACCCTTTTGTGATTAAAAAAATACCTAACAATCTAGTAACAGATGAAAAATTCACAGTTAACATCATACTTAATGTTGAAAGATACTTTCCTCTTGAGATCAGGAAAAATACAAGGACATCTACTCTCACCACTTTTATTAACTATTATACTAGAGGTTCTAGCCAGGACAATTAGGCAAGAAAATAAAATAAAAGGCATCCAGGTCAGAGAGAGAGCAGTAAAATCTCCATTTGTTAGATGGCATGATCTTATACATAAAAAAACCTGAGAGAGCCAATTAAAAATTGTTAGAAAATAGTAATTACATTCAGCAGGGTTACAGGCTATATGATCAATATGCAAAAATCAATTGTATTTCTGTACACTAGCAATGAACACTCAAAAAATGAAATTAAAAAATAATTCCACTTAAAATA
>NW_012141191.1:1748516-1752585 GCF_000956105.1 Propithecus coquereli
AAATAAATTAAAAATGAGCAAAAGATCTGAATAGACATTTCTGCAAAGAAAATATACAACTTGCCAAAGCCACATGTAAAGATGCTCAACCTCATTAGTCATCAAAGAAATGCAGTTTAAAACCACAATGAAATATTACTTTGTTCTTACTAGGATGGCTATGATAAAAAAGACAAAAAAGGAACTTCATACTGTTACCATTACTTCATACTTCATTACCATTACTGGTGGTAATGTAAAAATGGTACAGGTGCTTTGGAAAACTGTGTCAGTTCCTCAAAATGCTAAACACAGAGTTACTACATAACCCAGAAATTCCACTCCTAGCTTATACCCAAGAGAAATGAAAACATACATGTGTACAAAACTTGTATGCAAATATTTTTAGCGGCCATATTCATAACAGCCCCAAATAGTAACAAACCAAATGTCCATCAACTGATGAATAGATAAATATGTAGTATGTCTATGCAATGGAACATCATTTGCCAGTAAAAGGAAATAAAGTATTGCTATATGCTACAATATGGGTGAGCCTTGAAAGCATTATGCTAAGTAAAAGAAGCCATACAGAAATGATCACACACATATTGCAGGATTTTATTTACATGAAATGTCCAGAAAAGACAATCTACAGAGACAAAAATAGATTAGTGTTTGTTTGCCAGAGCTGGGGGAGTGATTGCTAATGGGTGTGGGGTTTCTTTTTGAGGCAGTGAAGTTACTCTAGAATCAGATTACGGTGAAGGTTTCATAAGCTGATGAATATATTAATAACATTGATTGTACACTTTAAACAAGTGAATTTTGTAGTGTGTGAATTATATCTCTATAAAGCTGTTAAAATAAAAAAAAGGAATTTAATTGAACCCCCAAACAGGATAAACCCAAGGAAATCTGTCAAGACACATCGTAATTAAACTTCAGAAAAGTAAAGATAAAAATAAAAGCAGTGAGAGAAAAACAACATATTTGAAAAGACAACTCAAACACCGTTAGATTTATCATCAGAAAACCTTGGAAGCTAGAGGAGTGGCACAACACTTTTCAAGTATTGAAAGTAAAGAACCTTGAATTCGATATCCTGCAAAATTTTCTGTTAGGAATGAAATGAAAATAAAGACATTGTGAGACAACATAAAATGAAAAATTTTCACCAGCAGACCTATCCTGAAAAATTGGCTAAAGGAAGTTTTTGAAAGAGAAAAGATATCTTGAAACATTAGGAACAAATAACAAAACAGCCACAATATGGATAAATACAGTAAACTTTCCTTTTTCCTCATGGGCTTTCCAAATTATGTTTGCTGGTCTAAGAAAAAAATATAATATTGTATGATATGGATCTCCATGTGTGTAAAGGAAATATTTAGGACAATTGCATTATAAACGGAGGAGCATTAATGGACTTAAAAGGAGATAAGTTTTAAGTTTTCATACTGGTAAAGTGTCAACACCAGTAGATTTTTGTGCTGCTGGAACAGTTCTGTATCTTGGTTATAGGAATCTACACATTAGTAAGATGGCATGGAATGTTACACACACATTTGTCAATGTAAATTTTCTGACTTCGATATTTTACTATAGTTACACAGATGTAATCATTGGGGAAAACTGGGTGAAGGGTATATGGGACTTTTCTGTTCTATATGGGATATTCTATATGTTTTATGCAGGATATTATCTTCCCACAATTAATTTCTCTTATTTTCATCTCATCATCGTCCAAGAACTGCTAACTTCTGAAGACATCATTGTTGTAATGTAAATCAAAACAATTACTTGGATCTGGTTGTAGCTCAAAGATGACCCCTTCATCCATCCTCCCCCAATGTCAGAATGCACGCACTAGTCTTGTGACTTTGTTTCTCATTTAAGTGTGTCTTTGATGTTTATTTGCATCCTTCATGGTTTTATCCGTTAAAAGACAAGACTTTAAAAAATAAGTATGTATTTGCTAAGTACAATCTCTGTACAAAGTAGAGTAAATTTGGAGATGAGAAACCTAAATAGAATATTTGAGGGAATAAAGGATGCCATGTCATATATTTTTAAGCTTTATTTGCAGCAGCTTTAAACAGTTAGAAGAGATTAAACTGGAAATATATAATACAGTGACTTTACCAAACACAGAAGCTAATTATAGTGAAATCAAACAGAAGGTGGAATCTCTTGCTGCAAAAAGGAAAAATAAAAGCAGTGATTAGGATAGTGGGAAGAATTGAAATGAAAACCAAACTCATTTATAAATAGGTAACCCCTCCCTCACAGAAAAAGTCAATAAAAATTTAAGTTAATCCTTATTCCCTTAGAAGAAGGCAGGATATATGAGAAAAATATTAACCTGTAAAGTTCATTATATTCAATAAATATACACCTGTTATGATAAATGGCAAAGGCTTCCTAGAGTTCTGCACCTTTGAGCAAAGTGGCAGATTGAAAAATGCTCCCAAGGAAGCAAGTGGGCGTGAAGATTAAAAAATAGTAAGTGTCATGGATTTGCATTGCATTTTTTAATAAGTAGATAAAACTGTGATGTAGAAGGAAATTGAATATCATAACCACATTGAATGGTCTGTCTGTGAAGAACTCTATGAATATATGTAAAAAGTACCTGGTACATGTTCCCAACCACAAAAAGATGACTATGAAAGGAGCTCCAAATTCTTATGTTTCCATTTCTCAAGGGCAAGCCAGCAATGTTTACAGATGGATCTTGGAATTTAACCTAGCTAGTATATAAGCAATATTTTTTGTACTTTGCCTTCTTCTAGAAGAACATAATTATCTGTTTTAGGATTATCAGGCACATAAAGGAGTACAATTTAGGGGTTCTGGCATTTGCTAGTGAGAGAAAAAACCTGGGACCTGGGCCAATTATCCTGCACATTCTTCCTTCCCCTCGACTTCAATATTGGCAAGTTGAAAAAAATCCAGCTAAAATAAATGTAAAAATAAAAAGAAGTCAAAAATGGATGGTGGACCCTACCACATTGGCTTGGTTATGTTACAGGCAAGGAAACTGTGGGTTGCAAGTATAGTAAGAGCCTGCAGTTATTTTAAAATATAATCATTTGTGGGTGGAGCTGCCACCTCCCCACCAACTGCCTCCATGACTCACTGCGCATTCCCCATCAGCCCTGGGGAGCAGGGACGGGGGTGGCTGGGTGATAGACCTTATGTAGTATTCAGTTGTTAGCGGAAAGGTTTGGCTAGAAATCTGGCTGGTGGGAAGTGTTTCCTGCACCATTAAAATGCTTGATGACATCATCCTGGATTAGGCCCAAACCAAACAGTGCATAGAGGGTGTTATCACATTTTGCAAGTAGTAGAAACTTACACAAATAAATGCATCATCATCATCATCATCATCATTCATGATCCCTAGCACCATCACCATGAGCATCCCGGAGATCACAAATCAAGAAATGGGTGGCTTTTCTCCAACACAGACCAAATAAACCATCAGCCTTAGCCGTAGAGCAGTTTACATAGATATGTTTGTATCTATTAATACTATTTGCCTCTCCATCCTCACAAGGCTATTGAGAGGATCTAAAATTGATTGCGTAAGTAAAAATGTAAGTAAAAAGGGAAACAATATACAAGTATCAAACATTATTTTTATTATTTTAAAATGTACATTTGTCATATTTTTAAAATTTGTTCTATGAATAATTATTGCTATCAAGGATTGCATTTTTGAGTTCAATGAATAACTCAGATTTTGAGGTGCAAAAACATTAACTATGATTTTTTTCATGCTTCATGTAAAAAGGTACTCTTTATTAAAACAGAACTTAAGTATGAGTACTAAATATTGATAAATTAAAATAGGGATTTAGAAAGCTACTTTAAATAAGAGAACCTTATTTCTGAAAGGAATAATAAGCTCGGTTTTTATTTTTAGGTATAGCAGGATGTCTCACACATTGAATATGTTCAATTATTAATAATTCTTTCTCTATTATTGATGATAATTATTTTAAACAGAGTAAAACATCATGTTTTCATATTTCAGAAAATGTAGGTTAAATTGTTTAGATAGAAGATGATAAGAATTTTTAAA
>NW_012141191.1:1759275-1761837 GCF_000956105.1 Propithecus coquereli
GCAAAATTGTTTCATATATGGAAGAGAAATGAAAACTTTTCCAGACAAGAAAACACTGAAGGAATTCATCAGGACCAGACCTGCCCTACAGGAAATACTCAGAACTCCATTATACATGGATCAACACAATAGATATCCACCAGTGAAAAACCACCCAAAAGCTAAAGCTCAGAGCTCACATAAAACAATAGCACAAGAGATAAAACAAAGCAATAAGGCATACCCAACAGAATGAACAGAAGAACATCCCACGTATCAATCTATGTGAATAGTGTGAATGCCACACTCAAAAGACACAGGCTGACTGAATGGAGGAAAAAATACAACCCAATTATCTACTCTCTCCAGGAAACAAATCTAATCCACAAGGATTTATACAAATTCAAGGTGAAGGGTGAAAAAAAATTCTATGCAAATGGAAACCAAAAGAAAGCAAATGTAACCATTCTCATATAAGGTAAAATTGACTTTAAATCAACAATAGTAAAGAAAGACAAAGATGGTCATTATATAATGGTAAAAGGAGAAATTCAACAAGAAGCAGAACAATCCTAAATGTTTATGCACCTAACACAGGAGTACCCAGGTTCATAAAGCAAACCCTAATAGATAGAAGCAAAGAGATAAATAGGCACATGACAATTTCTGGGGAATTCAACACTCCACTAGAACTGGAGAGATCATCCAAGCAGAAAATAAATAAACATTGGACTTAAACAGGACTCCAGAAAAAATGAGATTAACAGACATCAACAAAACATTTTACCAAAAACTACCAAATATACATTTTTCTCTTCAGAACATAAACGTTCTCCAAGATTGATCCTATCTTAGGCCACAAAACATGGCTCTATTACTTTGTTGATATTCTCTTTCTATTCTTGTATTGTTTTCTTAATTTTACTTAGTTGTCTATCTTTGTTCTCTTTTAACTCACTGAGCTTTTCTTTAAGAATGATAACTTTGAATTCTTTATCAGGCAATTCATAGGTCTCCATTTCTTTAGTGTCAGTTATGGAGATATATTTTGATCTTTTGATTGCGTTGTGTTTCTCTGATTCTTCATTTTCTTATAGTAACATATTGCAGTCTGCACATTTGCAGAAACAACAATCTATCTCAATCTTTAGAGGCTTGCTTTCACAGGCAAAGGTTTTTATTAATCTACTTGGCTGGAGATTCTGAGAGCCTCTCAAAGAGCAAGATGCCCACAGTTTTTCCTTTGTATTTGCCTCTTTCCCCAAACTATATCAGTTTCATCAACACTTAGGATGATGCAAGTCAGAAACTGGCTCCTTGGGCACAACATTAAAAGCCTGAGATGTTTGTGGTATCCTCCACCCCTCTCATCTCTCCTGTGGGAGAAGCCTGAGGTTCTGTACCTTCTTTCAACTTGCAAAGCTGTACTGGCTGCAGAAGTCTCTCACCCCTTTTTCTTTGCTCTTAAACGTCCCATACTTCTGAACTAAACCAAATCTGTGACCACTGCATGTGAGGCAGGGCAGAAATCAGCTCTTTGACAGTGCACTTGAAAACCAAAGATATTGAATGGCTACTCACTATCTCTATCTGTGCTCATTTAGGGTCCTATAACCTTTTAAAAAATGGATTCTGGACTTCTCATAAAGTCATTGTGTTCTGCATATCACTGTGAAATTGGTGTTTTTGTTGGGGAATGTGGGCTGGGACTTCTTTCTAATATGTTGCTGATGTAATAAAATTAAAATATCAATAAATATTGTAATGGTTAAAATGATTGTACACACTAGAAATGAAGTATAAAGCTTATGTCACTAGGCTTAAGAGTTAGGCACACCTAACTTGTAATCCAGACTACACCAATGACTACTGTGTGTTCTAGAGAAGTTCCTTAGGCTCTCTAAACTCAAGTTTCTTAATCTCCAGTACAGATGAGAGGATGAATCGAGGTAAGTATGTGCTCAGCAGTGCTTATGCGTGGGGCCTGGTTACACAGTGAATACTCAGTAGATATTAATTGTTTATTATTGTTATTGTTGATGTCGTTGTTATGAGGTCGAACAAGTTGGAGGTTGAATCTCAATGCTGCAACTTAAAAGTTGAATAATTTGGGCATTTTATTACTGTTGTGTGAGCTTCCGTTTTTCTTATCTGCAAAATGAAGATCATATTTTTCATTTTATAGAGTTCCTGAGAAGCTTAGTGATCTCAGGACACTTAGCGCAGTGATTGGCACATAGGAAGCAGTCCACATCAGGCTGTTATAGTTGTTTTCTGCCTCTACCTGTTTTCCTACATAGAATGACACAGTGGGAAAGTGCATGAGCTCTGGAGCTGGACTTCCTGCGTTCAGGTTCGGGTTCTGCTGGTCTCTAGCTATATATCCTTCAGCAATATATTTAGCCTCTTTCTGCCTCAGTTTCCTCACTGGTTAATGGAGTTATTGTGAGAATTAAATTAATCCATGTAGAGAGATGGTGCCTGACACATAGTAAGTGCTTAATCAATGTTAACTATTTTAATAGCACTGTTATTTTTTAGTTTTTCTTATTTTACTCTTCCTTCATACTTTCAGTGTTTTTC
>NW_012141191.1:1761887-1762809 GCF_000956105.1 Propithecus coquereli
TGTAAATACAGTATTGTTACCAAGGATAGTCATATATTTTATTTTTTTTTCAAAAGATAAAACTACCTTTCATTATCTTTTGCAGCTAGGAGAAAAAGCTTTATAATTCCAGGCATTTTATCTATGAGAGAAATAATGAGTACCATATGGCATGTCTGTTGTGGGGAGAAGTGGTATAGCATTTTATCATCCAGAGAATAGCATTGGGTATTAAACCAGGATTGGTGTCATGAGATCATGGAGCCAGGCGTACTAAAGGATGAGCTTGCCAACCTCCTCCAACCCATTGGCATGTGTGAACCTCAAGTTACCTCCTTCTCCAAAGATGGCAAATTCTGGAGCATACCCAAATGTGGGAGTCCAGGCAGTGAGGGACTCAACCAGAGCAGAATTGAAAGGTCTCATGACTTCTTAGGCTGGTTCAGGGAAGGATCTTAGATGATGGATCTATTCTGGTAAAATCCTCGAATACATTCAAGAGTCAGAAATTCCTGGTGCTTCCTCAGCTCTGACTTCTCCAAGGTTGTTTTAATCTGGTCTCGTAGTTTGTTTTGAAACATGATGAATTAGCCTTTGAAAGACCAGCGGTAGACTGAAAATGGGTGGGATAAGATGTCTGAAATATCACCCTCCACCAAATATTCCAATGGCACGTGTCCTTCATTGCCCATCTTTGAGGTTGGAACACACATACACACGCTTGCACACACTGCTTCATATAATTCTTTCCAGCAGCAAAGAATCTTTTTTTCTTTTATTAGGATACTGTTTCTGCTTTTAGAATTCTATGTAAAGGTTCAATTGTAAACTCCTATGGCCAGGAGACATCCTAGAGTAAAGATAATTAAATATATCTTGAAAAAAATAGGGGAAATAATGAAGGAAATGATTGGCTTTTCAAAAGGAGATTTTATAATTTTCT
>NW_012141191.1:1762859-1765590 GCF_000956105.1 Propithecus coquereli
TAAGCCACCGCGCCCGGCCGAGCCTGACATTTTAACATTTATTTTCCCTGGAAACTTCGTAGAGCCTAGAGTGGGAACCATTTGTAGTCAAAGGCTTTTCTCCTTTGTTGGAAAACCAAAGCTCCTTGGGGAGAAGGTCTTGCTTGTCCCAAAGGCAGAGGGCAGGTGTGAGTGCTTTGGAAGACAGCAAGAGAAGCAAGAGTAGAGGAGATTTGACTCAAGAGTGTGGGTTTTTGGAACAGTGAGGACCTGAACATCAAGCCATGGCAGAGCCCCAGGGAGGTGGCAAACTTACAAGGAAAAGAATTCATGAAGAAGCAAGAAAGACTAAATCCAAAACAGGCATCCAGGCCTGGGCAGAAAGTAGATGGTTGGCAGGAGCGCAACAAAACAGAGAACTTCAAGAGACTTGATATGTCTTAGATTTAGTGCAATCTAGGGAGGTGAAGGGAGTCCCAATAGAATTTCCTGATGGATGGCTGTTTGGCTAATTAAGTTAGTTTAAGAAAAGGACAGAACAAATGCTTTCTTGTACTCTAGAGTATATAGACTGAGATTCACACTTGCCTTGGATTTTCACTTGTCCTCCCATCCCCCTCTGACTACATAAGACGTAAGTCTAGTATGCACTTGTCTGTCTCTGAATCACCAGAACTTGAAAGAGTGCCTTGCATGGAGTAGGGGCTCAGTACCTATTCATTGACTGAATATGGAAACTGGGCCAGAAAGAAAATGCCAATTATTTAGAATCACCCCTTCTCTTGAATTACTAAGTTTTTGTGATTGGGTCAAGCTTTTCATCAAACTCTTGCTTTAGAAAGAAACTTCTGAATCTCCAAAAGTCTCTAGAAAGATAAGACTTGAAATTCCATCAAAGTAAGACTCAGATTCAGATGAAATTCTAGCTTCATATTAACATAATTAGGATCATTAAGGGTCTTTCCAAGTAAGGTTCAGCCTGGCCCCACTAGGACAGTGTCTACTGTAGACTGTTTCCAAGTGGGGTTGATATCCCAGTAAGTCATAGGAATATAGTGATGACCCAAACAGGAAAAGTCCTCCTCTCATGAAAATCACAATCTGGGGTTCCTGGGCCACTTGCCATTTATTTCCTTTATGATCTCCATGACATCTACTTCCAAAGAGAAACATTAAATACCACTTTGAAACAGTGAGAAGTAGATACTCATTAAATAGAAAAAAAATGTGGGTAATAGCTTAAAGTTAGGTCTGTGGAATCTGATTGCTTGGGATATGATTCTAGTTCTGCCAATTACTCGATGTATGATCAAGGGCAAGTTGTTTGACCTCTTGTGCCTCCATTTCCTTTTCTGTAACACGGTTGTAATAATAATATCTACAGCGAAGGGTTGTTGTGAGGCTGCTTAAATGAGATAATAGAGGTGACACATGGAACAGTGCCTGGCACATAACTGCTCTGTCATTATTTGATATTATTTATATAATGAAGTCATTAAAAGGCTGAGAGTAATTCCTAATCCACATAGTAAGTTCCAAATAAATATTAGCTGTTATTTGTTACATGTTCCATTGACAGGAGATCTCTTCTGAACTGAAGAATATCTTTACTAACATAGTTTCCACTTGGACAAGGTTATCTTTATTGGAGGAAGTCACTGAACGGTTATTGTTTTATATTGTCCTTTAGTTTAATTGAAGCTTCTCCTGTGTTCGGTGTAGCATAAACAATTCCTTTGCAGGCTGAGATACTGAAGTGGAATCATTGCTAAACAAGTAAGTTCACTTTAGAAACCTCCGCTGTACAAAATAAGAAAGAGTCATGGAATACTATAATTTAACTGAGAGTTTTGCATAATGGTTAGCAAAGATAACTTTTCCCCAAACAGTGTGGTTTTAGTATTACAAACAGGAAGTGAGTGGGTCAATAACCTTAGGAAACATGGGCATTTGTCTTTTAATGGTATCAACATGATTCCATTCCTTTCTCCTCTTTCCTGAAGCAGAAAACTACAGGTCCTAATGCACAGAGCTTGGGGCTTTCCAGAGAGGAATCGGGGGACTCATTTTCCCATCTTCGTGAATGTACGTGCAGGGAACCCCTCAGGGCCTGCATGTTCTCACCTGCAAGGCAGAGAAAGAGCCTCACAAAGATGACAGAGGGAGTGATTTTGCCAAATCAGCACTTGAAGTTTCCTAAACATACAGTGTTGGACAGCTCTCTTGTGCTGAAGTTATTCTCTGTCAACAATTTGTTCTCTTCGATGTTAAACAAATATGAGTGTTAAATTTCTTCTGAAAGAACCTCAAAATATGTTATTTAAAACTGCTATCTAAATGCACCAACACTGTTGAAATTGTGTGATGAACATTTAATAATTTTTTTCTCTCTTCCAAACTTTATGTTACAGCTCTTCGATGTTTTGGATTTTTTTTTTAATTTTTAATTTTGAATTATTATAGGCATATAATAGTTGTATATATTTCTAGCGTAAATGTGATGTTTTGATACAGGCATACAATGACAAATCTGTGGTTACTTTTCTAAAGAGGTCTAACTACTTTTTTATTTGCTATCAATGATGTGTATGTATATGTGTGTGTGGTGTGTGTGTGTGTTTAGTGTAGCTTCAGTCTGTGTTGTTTCTTTCACTTTATTTTCGCTACTTCAATATTATGATACAACTGGTATCATCAAAAACAAAAAAAAAACCCTTTTATAGAAGCAAGTTACGAAGGGCAATTTTGTGAC
>NW_012141191.1:1765640-1766295 GCF_000956105.1 Propithecus coquereli
AGAATTTTTAAAATTTTTTCTTTCCTAATAATTATAGATTTTCAGAGGGTTGCAAAGAAATGTTCAGGAAGTCCCTTAGACCTTTCCCCAGCCTCCCCAATGTTAACATCTTGCATAATTATAGCACAGTATCAAATCCAAGAAATTGTATTCATACAATCCATAGAGTTTGTTCATATTTTACCAGTTATATGTGCACTCGTGAGTGGGTATATGGGAATGTGTGTGTGTGTGTATAGCTTTATGCAAATTTGCCATATGTGTAGCTTTGCATAACCACCACCATCGCACTCAAGGTAATCAATTGTTCTATCACCACAAGACTCTGGCGATAGGGATTTGCATTATAGATTTTATGTGGTTTGACACTATACAAATCTTATAGAGATATATATTATATATGAAAACTGATACACATGGTGGAAAACACCATTTTTTCCAGTTTTTCTCTTGAAAGTTTCTATTTGTTGAACTGCCACATCGAAATGACCCCAGAAAAAAATAAGCGTATCTGTTTATGTGCATGGATATAGACAGAATGGCAGTTATATAACCCTGTGGCAAGTCAGCTGAATAAAGGTAGCAAAAATAATAAGAATAAAAGCATTGTAAATGAAATCAAATTTATAGAAAGAGAAAAATGGGGTTATTTATT
>NW_012141191.1:1780020-1781480 GCF_000956105.1 Propithecus coquereli
ACTAACCTGTACGTAACAATGTTGCTAACCTCCTTTGTTGTCATAGCATAGATCATACATTTCAGCCAATCAGATGAGCTTTGTTTTCAACTAAATAACTGGTAGAACTCTATATAATCTGGTACAATGTATTTACTTTACAGCTCAGTTTAATATAAACCATCTTTTAATCCCTAGTGTCATAGTAGGCATTGGAAGCTCTACTGAATGTCCCAAGACCCCATTCACCAGGCAAAGATAATTTCAATGGAATACATTGTGTTAATGATAATAGCTTGTCTCATTTTTAGCATATTGTGGGCTTTGTCTCTGTTGTGGAAGTCAAAGGAGACATGTGAAGCACTTGGAAATTTTAGTTAGTTCATTGAGCCTCTGCCTTCAGACTCTTTTCAGGCTCTGATTTTGCGTGAGTTGGAGGAAATGAATTTTGAAAGTACATCAAAGATACAAAGGTAACTAAGCTGCTACTTTTTGTTGAACTAATTGCTTTCACTTCATTCACCTTTGTACTTTATTTAGAGGGGAAGATGCACAAATTTGTTCTGTTTTGATCAGAGAAAATGCTTAATAGGATTCTAATTAATATGCTCAGATTCAGTCACACTTTCTTTTTCAGTGTGAATAGAAATTGTGACTCTGAGATATATGGGAGTTTTGCATGGTAACTTCCATGATCCCTTTTCACTCTGTGTTGGAATGGACCAAATGACACCACTATTTGTCCTCTGCACAAAATAATTTTGCAAATGGACAGTTTAAAATTTTAGTTTCATAGGACCACTTGATGCACTTACATTTCAGAAACAAAATGTGCCTAACTGCTGAACCTAAGTATTAAAGACACTACTGAATATATTCCCTGACCTGTGTTGTGTTTTGAGAAATTCATACTTTCTTACAAATAAAAAGAAGAAAAAGTAATGACTTCCCCTAGGTCTCTAAGACTGTGTGTTAGTTTTCAAGATGACTTTTAATGTTTTTCTGTGGTTTGTACTATAAAATGGAAATGATTGGACTTAAGCACAAATGATTGTCTCATGTTCTAGTATCGTAACTCAAGAGCAAGAAACCCCCAGGCTCCAGACTCAGCACCCCTTCTTGCCACATCTGTGTTGTGTATCCTTCTCTACCAATCTCCTAGAATTCTTGCTATGTACCTAAAAACTTCTGACCTCAGAGAAATGGTAGTGAGTGACAAAACTTAAGAGACTACTCATCACAGAGTAGTTGCACTATTTTTTAAGAAGAAAAAGTATTGAAAGTGTAAAGGTTGAAGTTCAGGTATCTATGATACTAGAAAAGCAGTTTAAGGAAAAAGTCCTTTTAGAAGGGTAGCATCCAATTCGTTAAATGGTTAACGAGACAAGTTCCTCCTGGGGATAGCTGAATCTTCCACTGGTTGAAAGGTAGATTAAGCTTAAACATCTTATTTTAACTTAAAATAGATTATATTTGCTTAC
>NW_012141191.1:1783259-1786213 GCF_000956105.1 Propithecus coquereli
ATAAAGATATAGAAAGGTGACTACAATATAATCAAAAGAGAACTTAGATTTAGAGGATAAAAATCTGGGGTTCAAGGCTCAGACTTACAATTATTAGTTGGGAGAACTTGGACAAATTAGATAACCTGCTTAACCTGTTTTCCCTTTTGAAAAGGCAGGTAATAATGTCTACCTCAAAAAGTAATACATGAAATTATCTCGACAATTTAAAATGTCAGGATTATATAAGAATACATGTGTGGTTGTATAATATATACATGATTATATAAGAATGCAAAGAGTAATATTATGTAAAATGACACTAACATCAGGAAACATATTTAGATAGGTCCTTCCTCACTTCCTTCCTCCCTTCCTTCCTTCCCTCCTTCCTTTCCTTTCCTTTGCTTCCTTCCTTCCTTCCTTCCTTCCTTCCTTCCTTCCTTCCCTCCCTCCTTCTTTCCTTTCTTCCTTCCCATTTTCCTGGTAAACTTTTCATTGGGGTTAGACACACATATGAAAAATTGCATTAAAAATTACGTACCTCTATAAATTTTCTGAGATGAATATACCCTTGTTTCTACCGCCCAGTACATTATCGGCACTTCAGGAGCCCTGCTCATCTGTCTTCCAATCTCTATAGAATGTCCCCTATTATGATAACTACTATCCTGACTTCTAATAGTATAGTCTAATTTCCAAGAATTCTAAAATATGTATTCTTTTGTGCCTATATTGTGCTCATAATTGTTTGTTGCATCACCCATGATTTTGCATTAATGGTGGCTCATGGGTTCTTGTCACTGTATGGCATTTCATTGTTTTAATATACCATAATTTATTCATTTTACTGTTGATGGACATTTGTGTAGTTTCTAGTTTGGGACTGTTACATACAGTGCTTCTATGAGCATTCTTGTAGTCCCTTATTAATCACGTGCATGAATTTCTGTTTGGGTATATATTTTGGAATAGAATTGTTAGGTCGTAGGGTATGTATATGATCAGCTTTAGTTGACAGGGCCAGTCTTCCAAAGTGCTTGTACCAATATACACTCCCGCCAGCAGTGTGTAAAAGAGTTCCAGTTGCTCCACATCTTTGACAACACTTAGTCTTTTTTGTCTGCTTAAATTTTCTATTTGCACAATTTTAACCATTCTTATGTGAGTGCTATACCAATATTTACTTATTCATCTATTTTAGAAATTATTTAATAATAAGTTGGAAATTTAGCTCACTTAAACCCTCCTTTCTTCCCTTTTATTATTTTAATTCTAATATTATTTACCTTTATAATTATTATAGCATTAACTTTAATCATTATCTCTTAATCTTGAAATAAAATTTTATAAAACTATTTACTTATAGATTTAGAAAGAGGAAAAAACTGTTTATATCACATAAATCTATGCAAATGCATCAATAAAAAATACAGAAAGTTTATACTAAAAATTCCTATACATCATAACATCATTTAAAGAGTAAGGCACCGGATAATTGGAGGATTTAGTTTGTTCTATATTGAACAAATGGTTTACAGAAAAATTAAAAAGATGGACGAGAAGGAAGGAATGAAAGGAGGGAAGGAGGGAAGAAGGAAGGAAAGAAGAAAGGAAGGAAGGGGGAAAGAAAACAAATGCAATTATGTAGCTAGGTTCTTGGGCCTGCAGTGACTTCTCCTGGGAGGACTTGATGTGATGTGTAACCATTGAAGGCTTGTCAGCAGATACTGCAGGGAAGAGATGAGATTGCTTTTCCCTAAAAGGGAGGATAATTTTTCAGGAACTGTCACCCAAAGAATTTCATCCGCATACATGGCCAATTTACATAAACCAGGATAACCCCTCCATGCCTTTTCTTGATTAATAGGCATGGCTTTGGGAGATTTTTTTGTTTGAGTTACAGGAATAATTGTTTCAACTCTCATGCTTGTTTGGCTTGTGTGAGTTTCAGCCCTCAGGTCTGCCAAAGAGAATTTAATCATGACTAAACACGAAGTCTTCATCCTGTCTCCTGCTTCGTAGGTCTTGACTAATCCCACTTCACTGTGTGTCTAGTCATAGTGATTAAGCTTTTAGTGAATTCACAAAGCAGTCGCCCCACTTTCATTTAACACTCACCACTTTCGGATTTCCCTTAGTGTGTGAGAGGTGCTGACTCTGACTTGGTTTCCCCTTGTGTGTAAGGATGTGATAGAACGAACCAAACATGGTTTAGCTCAAGAGAAGAGAAATTTTAGGGAACTTGTAAAGACTGTCTCAAATACTTGATGGTTATTATGAGGAACATATGCTAAAATAGCATGACCTCAGAATTTAAAATAAGTGTAGAAAGCATGGGTTTCTGCTTAGTTTATAAGGATGGGCTTTCTAATGCTTAAAGCTGTTTGATAAGGAAATGCTGTGCTTATGAGAAAGAAGATATCTAATGCTGAAGGCTGAGTGTTTAGGCTAAGAAAGTGTTTAGGCTTGTTGGATTTTTGAAGTCAGATCTCTTACCGTCTGTCCAACTCTGAGACTTTATGAATCGATATACTATATTACACTGACTCTATTATAAAAAGCATCCTGATGTCAGAGAGGTTAAAATGTGAAAAATTGAAGGTGTTAAAGTTGATGAAATATGGTTCATATACTCCTATTTAATGAGGAGAGTTCTTGGATCAACACAGCTTTGTAGTTTTCATTATTTTCTCTATGCCACCCCCTTCCTTTGCTAGGTCTAGAGTTAGTCCCTGGGTATGCCTTTGAGTTTACATGTCCTAGAAATAACCAAAGGAAAAAGATATCTCCTATTAACTTTCTTGCAAAGAAATGCATGAGTAGGTGACCTAGGGCAAATGGGGTTTGGAGAGAGTTTCTTCTGATGATAGACTCATTGACAGGCTAGCAGGAGCATGTAACCTTCAGATCAGAGAGTACCTAGGGCTAGCAGAGGACTGTTGATAGATGATATTTTTTTTCAGAAATTATTT
>NW_012141191.1:1786263-1797360 GCF_000956105.1 Propithecus coquereli
GGAAGAGTGTGTTGGCTTGCACAAGCAGACCCAAATTGTAATCACAAGTCTCCTTATAAGAAGGAAGCAGAGGGATATTTGACACAGACAGGAGAAGGGAATGTAGCCACTGAAGTAGATATTGTAGTTGTATGGCTGCAAGCCAAGGAACCCTGTAAGAGTCATGGAACACATTCTCCCCTTGAGCCACCAGAGGAATTATGACTGCCATCATCTTTTTGTGCATTTAATATTTTTCATAAAAATATCACAGACAACTAGAATTTATGGTTTTCAAACTTCTTATAAATGCTTGTTACTAAAAAAAAAACCCACTAAATTTGTATTTGCTTTTTAAAATTTATACATTTTCCTTTCATTTTATATATACTATTCTTTAACAATATATTAATCTTGTCCTATTAATTTGCACATTCTTTACTGCCTAGGAACCATGGAGAAAAAAAGTTTATGTCCTAGTTCCTATTTGCTTTTTAAAATTTATCAACATCCACTTTTTGTAATTACAGTGACTCTTTTCAAGTAAAGCTAAGTTGCTCTAGAAATGGCATCTAACCCTGACTCCAAAATTGCAATGCTGGTCAATTTCAACATGTTTTTAGCTTTGATGCTGCCATTCTCTGCTAACTTTGTAAGAAGTATGATAGACTTTCAACTTAGTTTTCCACTTCCTGGCTATTAGGAACTTTGGAAAGACAAATGAACATCAGAAGTGGAAAGGGTCAATATTCTGCTTGCCTACAATCACATCTAATTTAGCCTCTTGTACAATTCTCAGAAATTTTTGGTACTTGTCAAGTGCAAAAGAGAAATGCAGAGAACATCTTCAAACCAGGCTTTAAAAACAGTGCCCTAAGATAAGAGCATTGGAAGCTCGTTTTTTAAACCAAACAGCTTTAAAAAAAATGACACATGCAATCACTACTTGTCATTGAATTTTTCTAAGCACATCTAAAAAACTCATCAGTTGCTCTGAGAGCTCACTGATGTGCTGGTATAGTCTTCTATGACAGACACTCTTGATGGCAGAGTCATTTTCCCCTTAATGAGCTGATACGGGTGAGCCAGGGTCCCCTACCTCTGTGGGGTGAATGTTTTTGGATAAGGTGCTTTGATACACCTGTGAAGGTCTCTCTTACCTCCTTTGAAGGGATGTTGTTATAACTAAAGAATGAACTTTCAAGATAGCCAGGTTAGTACATGAGCTTTTCATCTCTCAGTGAATTTTTGAGTCATACCCATAGGGCCCTTTGTAGATAACTAAAGGAAAAGGTAAATATTTACTTTAAGTCACAAGATATTGTCTTTTATTCTACTCCTCAAATTGGTATTTAGTTTCCATACCTGTGTTATTTGTAACCTATGCATAATCATTTTGATTTATTTTTGTGAGGGAGAGGAATCTGGAATGAATTATTTTACTCCCATAAGATGTCGCTAATAATGTCAAATCCATAAGCTTAGATAGGAAGCTAGAAAATGCAAAATGGAGCCTGTGGTTTTCACATGAAAGGGCATTTTGTGTTGCAAACATTTGTTTTGAGTTTCATTTTGCTTAATATGGCTGTGTGATTTCTGGACATAGAGAGTTGTTTAAAAAGGTAGGATGTATCCTCTGTGAATCCCTTTTACTTAAAATGGCAGGATTAATATCCATGTAGCACCACACACAGGTGCACAGCTGTGGGATTTTAGAGCTCTGTATTCCATTGCTGCAAACTAGCCAATTCCAAGACCTCTGCTTAATTAGACTGACCACTGACAACTCAATTATGATTTTTCCAACTAATACCACAACACCAGTTTTCCTGCAGCATTTCTCACCCTCTCCCCTACCCTCTTAACTCCTCTTCCCCTTTTCCTCCCGAGAAGACCTGGCAATATTCAAATAGGAGGGAGAATGCTTGATTTCAGAAAGAAATGAAAATGCATCTTATTGCTGTTAGAACAGATAAGCAACCCGATAGCCCTTTTCAACTGGGAACGATTTTAGGCCTCACCCCTTCTAATGGCGAGTAAGGTCATTGTTTCAGCTTTTGTTAATTTGTGATGCCCCCAGCTGCCCTCTCTCATCCGATCAAAAACATTCCCAAGCATGAGGTCAGTTCAGTCTGGGGAAATAACTGAAATAAGACAGGAGAGGCTGACGCTTTTCCTTCTAATGAGCAGAAGGCAAGAACATGAAACAAAACACGGTGGAGGGGTCAAAGACTGCAGAACACACAGGAGTTCAGCTCCAAATCCACCTCGTATTATCCTGACTGCTTAACTGCCCAGGAGCGAAGGGGTAAACTGAATACCCCATTCCCACCCCGGAGAGAAAAATGAGTTGACGTTAAGAAGTATCAACCTTTGTCCTTCCTTCCAAGAACCCTCTTCTGCCCTGCCCCCATAGCACAGGCCCTCGAAGGCACTTAATTGCGGATGAAGCAGCTAGAATCGCCTTGGGACCTTTTAAATACCCTGATTCCCAGGCCGCAGCAAGACCAATTAAATTAGACTCTGAGGAATATCACCATTAAAAAAAAAAAAAATTCGGGTAACTCCAACGTGCAGCCAAGTCTGAGACCCAATGGGCTGGTCTGAGCAAGCTGAAGAAGGAATAAGGGTGGCATCTGACAAGGATATGAAGCTCCACTCTCCCCAGGGACACTTGGGAGACAGTTGTTGTTGGAAAAAGAAGAAAGGGAAGGAAGAGAACAGGAAGGACAAAGTTGCGTGCTTCCTGTCTTTCTCTAAGTCAACTGCAGTCTCCACCCACCCATTGTGGTGACCCAGGCTTCTACTCGCTGCTTGGGGATGGAGAGGGGTTGAGGTTGGTTCCCAGGCCCGGGGGACTGGGCGAGGTAGGGTGACCGCAGGGCACATCAACAGCCCCAGGCGTGGGCCATGCGCTCTCCAGGGAAGGCGGCGGCAGCTGGGTGAAGAGCAATTTGGGGGCGCGAAAGGAAGCCGGCTCGGGCGCAGGTGGCGCTCGCAGCCCCAGCCCACAGCTCAGCCAATCGCGGGCGCAAGCGCAGCCTGGCGGCGGTGGCGGTAACGGAGCGCCCGGCTCTGGCAGGAGCCGGCGGAGGCAAAGGCGGCGCCAACCGAGAGCAGCGCGCAGGCTGGAGGGAGACCCGCGGCGAGGAGCGAGCGACAGCCTTCGGCGCCGGGCTGTTTCCCGGCCGAGCCAGGCGAACTTAGCATGGGGAAGAAGTGGAGGGATGCGGCGGAGGTGGAGCGGGGCTGCTCCGACCGCGAGGACAGCGCGGAGAGCCGCAGGCGCAGCCGGAGCGCCAGCCGGGGCAGGTTTGCGGAGTCGTGGAAAAGGTTAAGTTCCAAGCAGGGGTCCACCAAGCGCTCGGGACTCCCGTCGCAGCAGACGCCGGTGAGTGGCCAGGGCAGAGTCCTCAGTCTTTCCTTCCCTTCCTCCTCGCACGCGACTCGAGCCCTTTCCATGGTGCTGAACTTGCCTCCTTAGGGGCTAGACTAGAGCCAGGGAACTTGTGGAGCCGCTTCTGATGAGAGACAGAGCTGGGGGCTGTGAGGAGGGGCAAGAGGGAACGTCTTCCCTCCCTTCAGCAGCGGAGAGTCTTCTGACGTCTCTGGTGTCTCTGCAAAAATGGAAAACATGTTCGAGAGGCGAGGGGCTCGCTGTCAGATCATTGGAGTTTTGCAATTAACAGAGCGTGTGAAAGGTTGTCGAGTGTGTTGGTGTGACTCCTGTGTATATCCCCGAGGGTCTGCCTGTGCAGCTTGTTGGAAGGTACTGACATCGCTGAATGAGGGCGGAATAGAAAGGGCATGCCATATTTTTACTCTCTTAACACTTGCTCTTTCCATCGCACACCCCCACTATTTTAATGGGAGCGTTTAATTGTTTGCAGAATGTCATTTGCATACAGAGAATAGCAAGAATATCCCAGGTGCTTATACTCCTACTGCTTAACATATACGGCGTTCAGAAAACAGTTTTCCCATGTGTCAGCTCCTCTTCAATGTCTAATTAGTGCAATAAAAGCACTCAAGTGAAATTAATATAGGCATCATATGTGTGTAGAGAAGTACAGTTGATAAAAAAAACTTTAGCTGCATTTGCATTTTTCGTATTTAAATATAATATTTTCCTTCATCTTAGAGGGAGAGAACTTGTTCTAGAAGAGAGTGCAGAGCCCTCCTGTTGCTCATGGGGAAGGATGATATCCCACTTTTAACTTCCAAAACATTAAGAGTATCTGTGTGTTGTGTGTGTGTGTGTGTGTGTGTGTGTGTGTGTGTGTACACTTGCGTATTACATTCAGAGGGCTTGGCAGCTGATATTACATAGTGAAGAGACTTTGGTTTAATTAAAAGAAAGGATGGTACATAAGCATTGTATCCCATAGCATGATTGTTACCCTGCTCTGTTTTTGAGAGGTCGTCACTGAAGGATAAAATATAATCCCTACAAAGTAAGATGCTTAAACATTACTTTAACAGAATGAAATATAAACACTTAAAATTTTTGGCATGTTTATTTTGTTTGCTTGTTTACAAAAACTACCATCAGGAAATGTGATATGTTTCTCAAATATTTAATGTGTTTTGTGGGCAGATTTTTCATCAAAATATGGATATAGTACACCAAAAATGCAATTGATTTTATTTCAGGCATAGAAATATTTGTTTAGAAATGTGGACTTGAAAATATTTTTAAAACCAGACTGTTAATCTGAAGATAAGTTTTTCTGAAACAATTATGTGGAAAATATAAAAATGATGACATCTGGTTTTTATCAATTATGTGAACTAAGAGTTAATTTTATCTCATTTTTATTAGAGAGTGTATGTATTATTCTAAGGAACTTATGCTACTTTTTGATTCTGTTCAACAGGTGTGTGCAGTCCATGTCAGGAGCATATAAAATCTTCATAAAACTATGTGATAAGTTAAATAGCTTGCAGTTTTGTTACCTAGAATAAAAATATGAGAAAGAGCAAAAGAGGATACCATGACAACCAGAGACATCTGGAAAAGTAACCGTATCCTCCTGTTTACTAGGGGTGATGATGGTGCTGTATTTGTCCATAGTACTTGTTAATTAAAACATTAGTAATTCAGTTAAAAACCAGTTATGGCAAAAAGCCTGCGCTTATTTTCACATTGCATGGCAAGTGTGATATTGATTTTGTTCTAAAAATCTAGTAAATACTCCTACCTGTGATTTTAATTATCAGATTTTTTTTTTTAAACAAAGATAATGAGGTTTTGTAAATCTTAGACCTAGGATGGTGGCTTTTAACCAAGGTTTGATTCCATTAGCTGTTAACAGACTTTGGACTTCATTTGTAAATGAGACATCCAACTTATTAATATTTATTCAAACGGAAGGAAGGGAATAATAATGCTTGCAGCAGACATGCTTATAGAAGTTTTTAATCTTCAAGGTAAAATTTTTTCTCTCCCTTAAGAGAACTGGTGCTATTTTCACTTTCATTGTATTTTATGTAAAAAAAATTACAGCTTAAACTACAGAGATTAAAGTAGTTAATATGATTAATGCTGCTTTTTCTTTATTCTTGTGAGTAAATAAGAAATAAGATGTTCTGTAATATAGAGTAGATCTTATTCATTGTGTGTTGTACTCAGAAATATTGTGGTATCCATCTGATAAAAATCATATGAGGATTCCGCTCTTTCCTTTGAAGACAAAATAGATAAATGTGGGAAAATTTGGTTAATAATAAAACATAGGGGCTTTCTTAGCTCTTTCTTCTTTCTTTTGAAAATGTAAAATAGTTGTTTTATTAATATGATCTTTGTTATTCTCTTCTCTGCTTTAGTTAGAGTCTTGAAATCACTTCCAGTTAAAGTTATTCCCAGGGAACAATACAGTCCGTGACTCTGTCCCTGATGGGAATGATTGCATTATTTTTCATTTTCACCAACAACAAAGCACGCATGCATCATAGTTAATGGAAGATATTTACTTCAGCAAGGAGAGTTCTGTCATATTCTTGGTTACTCAGAAGCACTTTATCCATGATCTGAGTCATGATGTTTTTGTGTGTGAAGTGTAGGGGAGGTCTGTTTAAATTGTGCTTGGTGATTAGATTACCTACCTATTCCCCAGATATGTCGTACTTTTTTTAGAGGTTGGGTGGCTCCATGACTTTGATGCCAATATTAGAAATTACAAAGTTACACTTCTGGAAATCTCTCTGGTGCTCAGTAGCCAGTCTCCTGATGTTCTTTATGGAGTATTACAGGTCTACAGTAGGACAGTATGTGCCATCCCTGCCACTACTCTCTGGGGTCTGCTTTTATTCTGGTGCCAAGCAGAAGCAGCACTGCCCCGTGCAATAGCTGGAAAAAGTGACAGCTGTTCTGGATCCTAACAGTGGCATTTAAAAAACGTGTTCTGAAGTTCTGGGCCACAATAGTGGGTATGCCTAACATGTCGGTGTTTGTTGATTTGAAAAGACTTATTTTTCATTATTGTAATTCAAGAAACACTCTTCTCTCCCCTTATCTTTAGGCTTCATGGTTTATAAATAATGGAAGCTTTACGAATTCATGTTGCTTTGATATAATCCAGTAATCTACATACTCAAACTATACCCCAAATCATGAAATTCTGATATGGTGAAATAAGTTTAATTGTATTCCTCCTTCGAAATTGCTCCTCTTTGAGATTGGGCCACTGTTTTTTAAATCTAAAAAATGTTTTTTAGTAAATTAAAGAAATTTTATATTAATTTTATAGTTTTATTAGTATGAAAGTTATATATTAGAATTTTGGGTATCAAATTAAGTTTCTAGATATCACTGTTTTAAATAATGTCTCGATTGAATTAGTCAATAGACATAAATATAATTTGAAACTTCTTTGTCTCCATTCTATAAGATCTGGATTTCATATTTCTCCTCGAATTATTGTTTTTGTTTTTCTTGTTATTTGTTTTCATTCGATCTGCACAGAAATGCGTGGAAATCTATAGAAAGGTGATTCAGCAAGTGCTGTTTGGCATTACAAATATCAAATGCTCACCTCAGCATATATGTATTTTTAATTTTAAAAGGCGTTTTCCTTCTCTGCTCCCACAACTATTTAAAGGCTTGTTTTCAAATAGACGCAGATTTAATTTAATCTCTGAGTAAGCTCTGTCAAAGGGGGGAAAAAAGCAATAATTCCTAGGGAGTGAAATGATGGAGTTGTAATTAGAGTTGTTTTTCAACCTTAGATAGCATGCTTGCTTCCACTAATGCTATAATTACCCTTATCAGCAGGTGCCAACACAGACTATCACACCTTGTGCAGACAAGCGGGCAATTGAGAGTGTATGGAAACAACAGTGCTGCAAAGTAGGCAAGTCTATTTCAGCTGGTTACCAAAGTCACTCTTCCCACAGCTGTTTGAGACGCTGTGCACGCACGGGGCATTCCATGAACAAACCTACCATTCATTTCTGATGCATATTGGCCCTGTTCAGGCCTAGTAGGTGATTTCCAGTTCTTCTTTCTAAAAGCTGAATTTTTCAAGGTCTTAAAATAAATGAGGAAAAGCTGAGTTAAAGGCAAGACTAAAGTCAAAAAACCTCATCCCCCAACCAATTGCTCATTTGAGGATTTTGTGGATGATAGATAGGTCCTGTGGTAGCTATGGTGGAAACAACTACAACCAGGTGAAAAGAATCCTTGTTTCCTTTTTCAGTGTCATTAAACCTTTAATAGTTTGTTGTTGTTACACAAAGGGCTCCCCTGGTGAATGCAGGATGAATCCCCTGCAGTGCTAGTCCATTACTGAATAAACCATTTTTTGACAGGTTGATTTTTGTCTACTGCCTTTTACTCATTGTGTTGAAAAAAAAATAAAAAAGGAAGAATATTGCATTGCTCAGGAATACAGTTGTATTTTCTTGTTATTATAATTCTTTTGATGAAGGAAAAGCTATTTTCTGATAATGGTTCATTTTGTTTAAGCATTTCTGAAATAATAACTTTTTCTAGTAATCAATATAACAGCTAATAAGCTTTTCCTCTTCATCATAGTGAATTACAAAGTTTAATTTAGTTTCACCTTTAATGTGAGGGCTATGACTATGTTAGGAAATGAGTAATTCAAATATTTTAAGTTTTGGAGAGTAAAATACAGTATCTTTTCATGGTGACGGTTTTAAATTTGTTTTCATTATTCCAAAAGATATTAGAACAGTTCCTCCTGCCATTATTTACTGAGATCTTTAAAAACAATTGAATCATTAAAAATAACTTATAAATAGTAACAAAGCATTATATTCATTTGGTTAGACCAGCTGTGATGGTCTATGTGTTGTTTTTACTTTTTGCTTCTTTCATTTGCAAAGCCCAAGGAGGGCTGGTAGAACAAAAATGGAAGGATTATAGAGAACAACATTTAAAGAAACTTATTCATCTAACTTTTGTTGAACACTTAGGAAGCGTTAAGCGTCATAGAAAGTACTGGACCGCTTCCCTAATGGAACCAGTATTTAACCCAAGCGAGAGATCCGCGAAGTGACAAGATAGACATGTACTAAGTCTAGCTTCATAGTCAGAGTACATTGGAGCAAAGGTTAAAGTAGCCAATGCCTCTTTAAGGGTGGTGGTGGGAGATTTGAATAAAAAACGTCTGAGACATTGTGCCTGATTCTCAAAAGATGAAGAAAAAGAGTTGTTTGGATTTGGCAATGTGGAAAGAGATCAATAATACCTTCCTGAGAGTCATTTTAAATGAGGCATGGGGATAGGTTCTTGAATGCAGTGAATGAGAAGCAAGGCAGATGAGGAAGAGAAATATCTGCAACAAAGAACAAGTATTTGTGTAGTACTTACTATGTACCAGGCACTCTTCTAAGCTCATTACATGTGTTATTATCCATTTTCTGACTTCTCATTAAAAAAGGTCCATTATTTATTAACACTACAGCTAGAATGTAAGCTCCACAAAGATGGGGATCTTCATTTTGTTCAAGGATTTATCCGAGAGCCTTGAACAATGCCTGGCACTAAGTAAACACTCAAATATTTGCTCAATGAATGAATTAATCAATTAATAAGTATATTAATAAAAATACTTTTTAATTAATATGAGATAGACTTTATGTTCTTAGCTATGAAAGGAAATAGAAGCAGAATTTTTTTCATAAGATGGGAGAGAGATTAGCATGTTTATTTGCTGGAGGAAGAATGTATTAAAGAAAGGGTTTGATAAGCAGGAGATAGAATAATAATACAATAGTTCATAGATTTGGGGGAGGTGGGATTTGTTTTATGGGAGAGTTGAAGACCCATTTTTCCTCACATTAAGTCCTGGGTCTGCTCTCTCTCATTCTTTATGGATTGGCTCGTGGAAATTAGACTTTATTGTTGCTTCTTTTTCAGGTTTTACTTAGTATATATTTAGTCTAAAATGTGAGTGAATTAATTCACAAGTTGCCATGCAAGAAAATATGCAGTTTATGGAAATTCTTGTTAATAATTCAGAGATTGCTGAAATGTTATTTTGCATTTCTCTCTGACCTTGTCAAATACCTCAAGGGATGTGGGAGATTTCCCAGACTTCAATGAGGTGGGAATCAATACTTTGGTTGTCCTAAAGATAGTTATGTGAGTTCAAAGTTAACATGACAATCTGCCAATCTACGCACTCAATGTTTTGGGATTACATATTCATTAAAAATGTCTCTCTAGAATACCAGAATTGCACCACAAAATAGTCATACCAAAGGGAACACATTCATGGTAATGACAAGCTAGGTTTTTGTCCTTCTTGACAGTTGGTATTTCCAGGTCTTTCTTGGGAAGGGACTTTATAATAGTAAGATTAGGGAGGAAGGGCTCTATTGAATAAGCGTTTCCAAGAGATCCAATCTGAACACAGGTCATCTCTACTTTGGGATTTCTGTGGAAAATCTGAATTTATTTTGGAAAACAGTTTTTAGAAAAACTTTTTTGTGAACAGTTTTTAGAAAAAACTTTGTACATCTCGGTCTTGTCACTTTGCAGATCTCTCGCTTGGGTTAAATACCAGTTCCATTAGGGAAGCTGTCCAGTACTTTCCACGACACCTAACACTTCCTAAGTGTTTAACAAAAGCTATATTGTATTTATTTTTATTTAAAACTTAGTCTCACATATACAGATATAACAGAAAATATTACAAAAAGAATTCACATAATCATAACAACCATTAAACGAAGATTAACGATTTGCTCTTTCTTCAAATCTTTTTAAAATAAAGAAAATGTCATAAATGCAGTCAAAATATCCCCATATCATTCCCTTGATTATTTCTCCAAAGGTAAAAAATATTCTGAAATTGAGATTCATTCTTCTCATACAGTTTTTTTTTTAAAAAATACCTCTACTACATATTTCTGCACTCATAAAGATATGTAAAATACTGTGGCTCTGTGTGTTTAAATTTTTTTACATGAATTGTATTATATAGTATGTATTATTTTGCTATTTGCTTTTTCCATTCAACATTTTATTTTTTGAGATATATCAAGTTAATTAATTTTGCTATTACAAACAATATTCAATGAATGTCCTTGTACTTGTTCTTAGCTTGGAAAGACTTTTGACAGGCTATAAACTCAGGCACTGATACTGGTCTTTGGAAGACATAAGGACTAGCGCTTTTCCTTCCCTAGAGTTGTTTTGCACCAGAAAAAGGTTAAGCTTTTCCAGATCCTAACCTCTCAACTGAGCCAGAATTTTACAAGGTGCAGAAGGGAAGTGACGCTGTCCTTCAGATTTAAGACTGTATTAACATTCAAATGAAACAGACTTGATTTCCAGACTGCCTCAGGTCATTTACTCCTTTTGCAACTGAATCTTTCTGTGTCTCAGTTCCTTCTTCATAAACTGAGGATGGAAATACTTGTACCCAGGATGAATTATGAACATTAAATGTGTTGATGTTGTAGCTAGTTCAGTGTCTGGCCAGAGCTAATCACTAAATGGAAACAGTGACCTAACTATTGATGTTTACTAGAGATGTTACAACAAATATCAGAATTTGCCCTTTCTTGATAGGGAAATGTTGCTTGTGGTCTTTAATTTTTCTGAAATTAGAATGTTGTTGATTATGACCAAAATGTAATGAAAGA
>NW_012141191.1:1798575-1810644 GCF_000956105.1 Propithecus coquereli
TCTTTTAGTTATTTAAGAATGTAAAATGCAAAAATCATTCTCAGATCCTAGGCTATGAAAAACAGGCAATAGACTGGATCTGGCCCTTGCTTGGAGTTTGCTGGTCCCTGGCCAAGATCTGTTATTTTATTTGATCAGGGCAACATAGTGATATTATAGTTCTGTCTTTCCTTTCTCATTTATTAGCTAAAATATTTTCATAAACTTGAATTCCCTTCAACAACTCTTTGCTTACCCTGAGTTATAATTCATGCAGTAAAGTCAAGATAAATGCTTGAAAGAGATAGTTTTTTAAAAATTGACCTACTAATAATAGGAGCTCTTTAGTGGTATTGATCTGTCGGCGTATTGTCATATACATATACAACTGATGTTCGTGGTCGGATATGCAGCTCAGAAATTCTCCAACTGGTCACTCATGGCTGCAAAGAAGTACCAGTGAAGCATGCAACAGGAACTAGGGAGAGCTGAAGAGTAGCTTCCTAGCATGGCAGACGAACCAAGATGAAGGCAACAGACCTGGACCTTGACTTAAGATAGAGATATTTCCCTTAATCATTCCTGACTAAGGCTTTCACTGTGGTTATAACTCTATATTATTAGTATCACCATTACAACTTGTATATGTGATTTAGTTTAAGGTAATTGGTGAATAAACTCTATTCATTGTGTTTCATTTTGTGGACTTTATATAAAGTCTTTCATAAAAGAAGCCTTTCAATATTTATCATGAGGAAGGAGTGTAATTGGACCTGACATTTGCTGTCCCCAACCCATTGCCAGGAGTAGGAATAAGATCTGCTCCCATTTGTTTGGGTTTCATATTACAAAGTCATCCTTCCCTGGAAACACACTTCTGGAACAAAAAGATAGACTTTAACATTGCTTTCCTTTGTTCTGAGTTATCAGCAGCCATATTATGGGAAAGAAATATGAGTTTTTAAGCATTTTAAAAGTGTTAGATACCCCAGCACTAAGTGAAATTAGTTTTCTTTAAATGGTAAACAATACTGATTCAAATTACCAGGGCCTAGGGCAAAGTAGGAATGATCTGGCTTACAGCTACAAAAAGAACCCCTTGCTTTAAAGGTTCACCAAGTTATTGGATGTAAGTATAGAATGCAGTGGTAACAGTAACTAAAACAAGAGCTTAATTCATGTTATTAAGAACACTCCAAATGAATAGACTATGAAAGATGAATGCAGAAGGAACCAGAGATAAGCAATGGCTAAGTCCTACTTTTGTCTTATTATTCATTAAATACTGTTTGGGGAGGGAAAACACTTTTTTTTTCAATCATACTCTATCTTGTATAACTGGTGCCTTTGGGTTCACCAATGGAGATGGACTACTGGGCTGGTATGATCGATACAGGACTGTGATGTTATCATACCAGCCCAGTCGTCTGTCTCCACCATGTACGTGTAGTACAGTGAGGTAATTCACGGGATATTATATTACAGCATAGTTTGTGAATCATATGCATTGTAAAACCTCTGGAAGGCTGGACATTATTTCTTCTTCCTGGGGAAAATGTCTGATTGTCAAACATAACCTTGTATGTTTCTAGAGTATAATCTGGTCCTTTGGTTTAGGAACTCCTTCGGGAAAAGGATTCTATTTTATTCATCAGTGTTTTTTCCCAAATCCTGCTCAGTGCATGGCATGTTGTGGAAACTCAGTAATTGTGTGTAGAGTAAATGAAGAGCATAATAAAATTACTCTAGACTTAGGTATCATATCTTAGACAGAGAGATGTTGAAGGAAGGGAGGAAAATGAGCATAATTTTGACATTTCTAAATATTAGGCCCTTTCAGTGATCTCTTACGTAAACTTCTCAACATCATTGTAAGGTAGGTTTTATTTGGATGCCCAAATTATAGAAGAAATGAAAAATCTAAGAAATGAAGTCAGTTCTAACTAAGGTCAGCTGAGAAATGGAAGAGATAGAATTCAAATATAACCATCTTTTAATTTTTTGTCAATACTCTGCTGACTTGTGAGTTAGAGGTAAGATGATTAAAAGAGTATAAGCAAACTTTATGAAATCTTTTTCCTCACAAAGATGATTTGTTCTTGAAGTTGGCTTAAAGATCACTACGAATGGTGAGACTAAGTCAAGGCGGTACTATTATAAATAACGAAAGCAATGAAACTATATTGTCGGCAGTCCTGCAAACAACTTAGTTTCAGGAAAAAGCTATTGGATGGAAAAAGAAAAAAAAATGCTAAGTTGTTACTGACCTACTTCTTTACTATCGTTGGGTCAGAAGAGGACAAAATAAATGTATTTACATGACCTTAAGACTTTATTTCCTTTATCATTTTTAATATGCTGAATCATTTACTTATCCTTTCAAGTTTTAGGTAAACTGTGATTATTTCCTTGTGTGGTGTCAATCAAAACCATATCTAGAAAACTTTAAATTCATCAAGTGAAACTTAAGTGTGGAACCCTTGTTAAATAGATTCTCTTTGTGTGTGAGTGTGTGTGCACACACATGCAGGCACAAGCTATCTACTATTAAAAAATGCAACAAATAAGAAACAAATAAGAGTCTTTGTTGAGAGGTTAATTTGAAAAAGTAATTACCTTGATTTATTTCAAGGTTAGAATAGAATCAGGCCAGTATGCTCTAGCTGCGCTATCTTTGATTATATCAAATGGGAATTGGTGTCCATAACAATGACCCTCAGCCAAGATATAGTACTCAGTCATAAGAGGAAGATGGCTTTATATTCTATGCTTTCCACTTACTAAGGCAAGAAATTGAATTACATTCAGAAAGAGAGATGTTCAATAACAATGGATGAAAAAAAGTTGATTAACTAGAAAAATCACTTAATCAAAAATATCCCTTTTCACAACTATTCTCATTTAATTTCTCACTATGTATGCTCATAAGAAGTACATGTCTGCATATTCACAACCAAGTGTATTTAAAGTGTAATTAGGGCATGCTGCCTTTTGCTGCTAATCTAAGTAGTGACCATAAAATTGAAGAGTTTCCATCCATCCTTCTCAGGTCCCTGGGACTCTGATTGTGAGGATGACAGTGGCAGTAGGGATATAAGAGAAGCAAGGTCAGCCGGTCAGCAAGGTCAGGCCTCTTCATTTATTATGAGAAAAGGGAAAAAATGAACATTTGCTGTATGCTCAGCATTTGGTTAAGCTTTTTTGATATTTAGAAATGTTTCACATTTTATACATGTTATCTCATCCAGTCCACACAACAACCTGACTAAGTAGGTGTCATTTTCATCTTACTGAGTTCCAGCTCTCCTGGAGCTTATGCTTGAGTGGAAGGACAGCAGAAGATACACAGGAGAGCAAATATGTAATAAAATGCCTAATGATTATAAGTGTTGCGAGGAAAAATAAGACAAGACGTGGAGCTAGAGAATGAAAGAGGGCACCACGTTAGCTAGAAAGAGAGCCTTTCTGATTGGTGCCACTAGGGAGATGTGAGAAGCAGTGAGAGAACAAGCCATGGAGATACCAACTGAGGGGAAGAACGTTCCAGACAGAGAGTACGAGTACAAGTACAAGAACTAGTACAACCAGCAAAAGCAAGTGTCCTGAGGCAGGAGCATGCCTGGTGTATTTGAGGAACAAGAAGAAGGCCAAAGAGTCTGGAACAGTCATCCTAGAGGTCAAGGATAGAAGAGAAAGATTTGAACCCAAGTGTATGTGACTCCAAACCTACGTGCACAACGCTTCCCTCACACTATAAATTGGGGGGCTGCGTAGCAACTAGAGAAGAACACAGGGAGTTAAAAACAACTCTAGGCCGGGCGCGGTGGCTCACGCCTGTAATCCTAGCACTCTGGGAGGCCAAGGCGGGCGGATTGTTTGAGCTCAGGAGTTCGAAACCAGCCTGAGCAAGAGCGAGACCCCGTCTCTACCAAAAATAGAAAGAAATTAATTGGACAGCTAAAAATATATAGAAAAAAATTAGCCGGGCATGGTGGCGCATGCCTGTAGTCCCAGCTACTTGGGAGGCTGAGGCAGTAGGATCGCTTGAGCCCAGGAGTCTGGGGTTGCTGTGAGCTAGGCTGACGCCACGGCACTCTAGCCCTGGCAACAAAGTGAGACTCTGTCTCAAAAAAAAAACAAAAAACAAAAAACAAAAAACAAAAAAACTCTAGGCTTTGCAATATAGACTGTAAGTATTGTAGAAAATCAAGAAAAGGACCACAGATGTTTCCATTAGAGACAGAATGACATGGTTTTGGTTCTAGGATACTGGAAGCTGTGTATTTGCAGATTCAAACTGCAAAGAGCAGATTAAACTAAAAAGAGCAGTGACATGGGAATGTTAATAATAGCTATACACATTGAACTCCATGTACCAGAAACTGTTCTGTGATATTTACCTATATTGAATGATTTATTCCTCATAACAACCTCATTATATCCATTTTACAGGTAAGGAAACTAAGGTACAGAGATATCAAGTAACTTGCCCAATGTCATGGAGTTTAGGTTTGAAATTAGGCTGTCTAGCTCTATGTTCTGTAGTCTTAAAAAATGGAGAGAAAAGAAAATGTAGAGCAATTATTCTTTTATTATCATTATTATTATTATTTTAGCCATCAGTTTCCTGAAATATGGCACAAAGATTGATGAATTAGCTATCAGGAAAAAATATTTACTCTTATTCCTCTGAAGAATGTAAAAGGACATTGGGGAGGAATGAGTAGAGGAGGATGGTGAAGATACACTTTTAGTCAAAGTATTTTCTCATTCGAATTTCCCTCCGGCCAATGGACAAAAATGGGATTAACCAATCAGGTACAGTCTTAAGCAAAGATTAGGTCCTCAATAAAAAGCTCTTTAAATCTGGTTGAAAAGTTTCTTTCTATTAAACCAAGACAAGAAGCGAATTCTTGAAATCTGGAGCAACTTGATGATTATAAGTTATCTGATATGTACTCAAGAGTTAACAGGAGACATGAGAGAGTATAGATTTGTTTGGTTGTTGCTACTGGTATTTTAAAAATTTGTGTATTTTGTGTTTTTCAATAAGTAAGATTTTTAGGTTAGTATCACTTGCAAATTGGTTGCTAAAACATGTGAGGAGCATCAGAACAAGTAGTTTTAGGTTACATTTGTCAAGCTTGGTAGAGATTCATCAGTAATATATAAATACACACAGTCCCAAAAAAACAACAAAATACATATCCAGAAATTCTGAAGGAATTCAATGATGAAATAGTAAATTGTTCATCAAAATGTGTAACTGATTTTAAACAGCCACTCCATTGGAGAAGGGTTCCCACACCTGCTGGCCATCTGAATGGATAACTTAGCAATCATATAAGTTGCTCCAGATTTCAACCTGGGGAGCTTTTGAAAAATGCAGACTACTGAATGGACTATACCATACCTGTGGACTTTCGATCTCTATAGTAGGGCTGGGAAAACTATAGTTTGAAAAGATAGCCAGGTGATTTGGATGATAACTCAAACTAAGGGCCAAAACTATTTTAATGACTATTATCTATCCTGGTGGTCCTCAGTGTTAGCATATATCAGAAGCACCTAGAGGGCTTGTTAAACCACAGGTGGCTAGGCCCCGCCCTCTAGGGTTCCTAAATAAACAGAGCTGAGGCATGGTCTGAGAAGTTTCATTTTTAAAAAGTGCTCAGGTGATGCTTCTGCTGCTCACGGTCTGAGCATGACACTTTGAGAACCATTGACTTTTAAGACCTTCAGGGTACTACTTGGGAAGTTAGAGGAGAGATGAGTATCATCACTTTCATTCACAGGAACCTGGTAGACTCCATGGTATGGGATAAAATCATTGATCACTGAGGAAAAAGAATTACAGTGAGTAAGGCAATGTTATTGCTCTAAGCTTTAATTAATCGATTCGGTTGTTTGTGGTTTTAGTGAGTTTGTGAATAATGGGCTAACCAGGGGCAATGCCACATTACACAAAGCCTTTTGTTAGGTGACTATTAACATCTAAAATAATCTAGTTTGACGGGATTGGAAAGAGTGCAGGTGGGGAGGTAATCTTTTATTCAAGGATGAGATCAGATTTAATGGCAGACATAAAAAGAAGATAAGCAGACATTTCTCAAGACAGAGAAAAAGAAATAGAGAATTACCTTTGGGATTAGCTCTGGAAATTTTTTTGCTTTAACACTTTAATAAGTGCTTTACAACTGTGAATACAGTGGTAAATCACTCTTTTCTTAGATCCCAAATTCTTCGAGAAAGAAAATGCTAAGCTGGTAGGAATAAAGTTTAGGAAGCTCTTTGCAGTGAAATCTGTGAAGCAGCTACAGAATTTGTGAGATGCAGTGCAAAATGAAAATTCAAGGCCCCACATTCAGAAATTATTAAGAATTTCAAGGTGCAACAGCAAAACATGAAAGCATGGGGCTCTGTGCAGTTAAACAGGTCTCATGCCTATGAAGCCAGCTCTGAGTATAATCAAAAGAGCTTCAAAAGATTTGGAGTTAGAGCTAGATTTGAATTCCATCCCTGAAACTCTGTATCATCATGAGTGACTTGCATTACCTTGTTGCTTCTCAGTGTCTTGATATGTACGGTTTGGAGAATAATCGTTACCCTGACAATTTGAGAAAAACAAGTTAGGTGATATGCAAAAGTCCCAATGGAAGTAGATGGTATATGGCAGACAATAAAAAAACCTCAAATCCTAAATGAAAAAAGAGTTGATAGGGCTGGAGAGATTATTGATTTCCCCAGTATGGTGTCATTTCTCATACATAAAGCTGACCAGTTCATTAAACGAATGTTGATTGCCTATAATGTGGTAGGGCCTTTATTAAAAGGATTTGTTCTATGAAATTTGGATTTAGTCAAAAGGCTGCACTCAAGGATCCAGAAGGCCACACGTGGCCCCAAGGCCACAGGGTCCCCATCCCTGTGCTGGGCAGTGTCCTAGGTGCTGGGATCACCTTGGTCCTGGTGCAGATCAGGGTCTAGTGAGAGACACAGCAAATAAACAAGTAGCTGAAAACATAATTGTGAAATACAAAGTGCAATGGCATAAAATAACTAGCACAAGGGGTATGACCTTAGAGGGCGGCCAGGGAAAGCCTCTCTGAAGAGGTGACATTGAAGCTGTTACCATCTAAGGGTGGAGGAAAATCCCGTTATAGGAAGCACAGTCCAGAGAACAGCACGTGCAAAGCCTCTTAAACAGGAAAACTGTGGCAAGTCCGAGGCACTAAGAGAAGACCAACAGGCTGGAGCCAGAGATTTAGGTGAAGAGTGCTAGGAGATCAATTTAGGGAGGGACATAAGACCAGGTTATGTAGCCCTTTGTGGGTCAAAGTAAGAAGTCTGGATTTTGTTCTAAGCATGGTGGGAAACTATCACAGAGTTTTGAATAAGAAAATGATGCGAGCTGATGTATATTGCTGGAATCCCTCCAGACGCTTTGTGTGGGGAGTAGTTGGAAGAGGGACAAGAGAGGAAGTGAGAGGTTATTGTGGGAAAACCTGTTGAGAAATGATGGTGGCCCAGACCAGGCTGGTGGCAGTGGATATGGGAAGAAATTGACTGATTTTCTACTATATTTTGGTGGTGGGAGCAACTGAGTTTGCAATTAGGCTGCATGTGGGCTTTAAGAGAGGCAGATGAATCAAGAATGGATCCCAAGTTTCTGGCTTGAGCAACTGGGTGGGTGGTAATATTTACAGAAATTGTGAAGACCTGGGGAGAAACAGACTGTGGAGAAAAGTCAAGAGCTCAGTTTTGAACATGCTGATTTCGAGATGGTGGTATCAAGTTGACGAGTTGAATATACGTGACTGGAACCCAAAGGAATGTCAGTTAGAGAGAATCTGGGTGTTACCAGTTTATAGATTGTATTAAATCCTGGGAATAAATGATGTTAATTAAGATGACAGTACATAGATAATAAGGGCATCCAGGAAAGAGCCCTGTGAATCTGTTTAGTAGAAGGGCCATCCAAGGAAACAGAGAAAGAACAACCAGAGGTGCATGTAGGTGATTATGTTACAGAGACTGAGAATGGAGGGCTTTTAGAAAAGGAGTCACAATTAAGAGGGTTGAATGCTGATGAAATAGGTTAAAAAAGAAAAAGATGAAGATATTCAAGAGTCCATCGTAGCTGTCAACTTAAATTCTTTGTGAATTTGTTAAGAGCAGTTTCATTATAGTAATGGGGACAGAACTGGATAGGAGTAGACTGAGGAATGAATGACAGGTGAGGTCACTTGTCATTGAGGTGTGAGGTGCCATTGAAGTGAGGAATGTTTGTGTGCCAAAGGATTGACAGCATCTAGAGGAAGAGAATGGTGACGGGAGAGAGGGGACATCTGTAAAATACCAACTCAGAAGGCCAGAGGGTCCTCTATAAAATAAAATTATACAAAAATGCAAGGAGACTCTCTGAAAATAAGAAACCAGAAGAGACCTAACATCGTCAATAATATTTGTAACTAACTGCATCCTGTTTGATGATATTGCTTCTATTTACATTATTTAACCTGTTGTTTCTTTGTTTCTCTCCTTGACTTGCTGGAGGAGGAGAACATGTCTAATTTATCTGCATAGAACTGACACCTAGCAGACTGCCCTGACCATATGTATGTTTGATATGAGTTTTTTGAAATGTTGTAGCTGAAAAAAGTGGAAATTTGAACCCAGATCTGTTTCAGAAAGTTGGTAGAAAAAAATATCACAAAAGAGTTTGCTGTAAGGTACCAAATGACAGTTCCTGACAGATATAGGAACACAAATGCATAATAAAACCTAGGATTGCTGAATTCAGGTATAAAGTAGCGAAGAAATGGTCTTCGCAGAAGACCAGATGTGTGCTGAATTGTCTGGAAGGAACCTTATGACTTTGTAATGTTGAAGACAGTCTCCAAGACATCCTTAAGAATTGGAATGATTTGAGCTTTGGGTGAAAACTGAAAGCTGACCCCGGAATGTTGGAGAAGTGCTGAGTTATGCTTGCTACACTTGGGAGCTGTCAAGGTCTAGAAGCTCAGCCAGCCTGGTTTCATTCAGCCACCTTTGTCAACCTGTCCCTTACAAGGTGGAGACATTGCTGGATTTGTAAGAAAAGCAGATGAAGGAAGTAGTTTAGTTACACCAAGGCTTGGTTGACATTTAAGTAACTTTAGCCTTGTTACGAAAATATTGCTCCTCTATGTTATGACATTGGAGGCTGAGGCTAACATTTAGGAGAAAATAAACTGTTATAAATAGGAGAGGTTTTATTAAATGGAGTAGGCAAAATTGTTACCTCTCTACAACGTTAATATCCTGAATCATCCTTTTAGATTTCTTAGAAATATATATTCTTAAATTTCATAGGTCCAAAATGGTCTAATGGACATTGTTTTATTTTTATTTCAAGAAGAACATGGATAATATTTTCTATCCACAAATGTTCAGTAATGAGCATAAAATGTTGAGAGAAAACAAACTGAAACTGCTTTCATGGTGCTAGGCTTTAGTTCAGGAAGACTGTTTTCATAGAGAACAGCGACAGCAAATTACTCTCAGAAAACAAAGGAATAGTTACTCAGAAAATGCCAGCTTTCTTCATTGCTTTGATGGGATGTTTGCTTCTCCCGTACACAGGTCACATTATGAAACAGTCTTAAGGCAGGTGAACCTTGAAAACAAAAATGGCAAATTTTGATTGGTTTCTGGAGGGTGGAGTTCATAAACAAATTTCTGTTTAAGGATTTCCTAGCCTTTAATGGATCTTTCCTGTTAATATATTTCTTATAATGTTTCAGTTTAAACTTACCTGTCACAAAGTAAGAATCTGCTACAAACAAAAGAAGTGAATTTAATGTTAGTGAAAGCAACTTGCTCACAGCAGGAAATGGAGTTTTCTCTAGAATTTTTCTTTGAGCAAACATTGGTAGACTAAAATGGAAGTGTTGGGAACTGAACAAAACTCTTAATAATCAGCTAAATAGGGGATTGTCATAGAATACATTTGTCAGTTTACTGGGCTGAGACTTAGAGCAGGTTTTGCTTTGTAGATATTGTGTCTTGATGTAGTATTAATAATATGGGTGTGGGGGCTTTAAAGGTCACCTATCTTACTGAGTGTGTGTGCTGAGCTGATAAGTTCAAAGGTTTAGACATTATTCTCAAATCTCCCCTGAGCAAAAAAGTATCTGAGTTGCTGTAACATAGTTGTCTTGAAGGTTCAGAGATGCTGGAAAATAGCAAATAATGTGTGTGTTTTATCAGCTGACTAATTTTCAAAGGCCGTTTCTAAGAAACCAAGCAAAGCAATATGGCATGAGTTCAGCCAAATGTGTCCCATTTGGAGTCCTTTTTACATTTTAGTGATCCTGGAAATGTTTTTAGCTTATTTGGACGTCTTTGGATGTATACTATACTAGAAAGATTCATCCAATTATGTTATCTCTGAAGTACAAAGAGGTAGTGATTTTCAAATTATATTTGGTGAAACCGCAGGTTTTCATAAACTGTGTCTTGGATTTCTTAGGAAATTAGGCATCTGGACAAGGAGTCAAAACCCTTTGCCACTAGGCCTAACCCAGTGATGCATAAAGACGGAGATGTCGCAAAGGCAGAATTGTCCCCCCAGCCAAAGGAGAAAACCATTGTCCTAAATAACACACACAGATGGTATTGCTTGCTGGATCTATTTATAACTGTATAGATAATCTGTCACATTTTCCTTCAGCATCTAAGATGCTGATTCCTTTTTTATATTTTCATATTTTCTTTTCATATTCCTTTTTCATATTTTCATGTCAGAATAGTCATGCTTCCTTCATAAGTTGGTAGTCATATTATTGTACTTCTGTGATACTGGCTCCCATGCAGGAGGAAAACTCATTTCCCTCTACCCTTCCAAGTTCTCATCTGAAACACCTGTAATAAAAGACAGATTCACAACACAAAAACGAACAGAAATTTACTAACACGTATATTTCATATATGCTTGGGAGAAAACTCAGGGAAAGAGGAGCTCTCAAAGAGCCGGCTTAGAACTCCGGCTTATGTAACACCTTCAACAAAGAACAGCACATTTTTAGAGAATTCACAAGACAAAGGAAAGGACTTTCATTCTCTAGGGGTGGCAGATTATGGGAAGGCAAATACAGTCATTTTCCCGTAATGATGTTTCAGTCAATGACAAACAGCACATCCGACGGTGGTCCTATGAGATTATAATACTGTATTTTTACTGTCCCTTTTGTATGTTTAGATAGGTTTAGATTCACAAATACTTATCATTGTGTTACAGTTGCCTACAGCATTTAGTATAGTAACATACTGTACAGGTTTGTAGCCAAGGAGCAGTAGGCTAGACCCTGTAGCTGTGGTCCCCGACACCCTGGACCGTGGCCTGGCCCGTGGCCTGTTAGGAACAGGGCCACGCATCACCACCTGGGCTCCACGCCTCTCCACACTCTAGTTTTATGTTTTCCATGACACTAGGAACCAGGCCTCAGAAAGTGAGCAGTGGGCAAGGCAGTGAAGCTTTATCTGTATTTACAGCCACTCCCCATTGCTCACATCACCGTCTGAGCTCCACCACCCCACCTCCATGAAAATGGTCCCTGGTGCCAAAAAGGTTGGGACCACTGCCCTATAGCATAAGTGTGAAGTAAGTTATACCATCTAGGTTTATGTAAGTGAACTCTGATGATTGAACAATGACAAAGTCACCTAACATTTTTCTCTCCAAGTAACACATGACGAAATACGGAAAACCAATGGTAGACAAAGGCCAGTCAGTACAGTTATGTGGGTTCCTCTGATGCTGTCTCTAGACTGATAAGGGTCTAAAGTCATCTCCGGGGAGGAACTTTTGTCCTACCTAGTAGAAAAGAGAGGAGGGACACCTTTGTAAATTTATGTCCTGCTTTTACGATAAGAGGGGGAAGGAAAAGATTTTCTCATATCTGCTTATCAGTTGCTGTCAGCTCAGATTATCCTTATGCCAAAGTGATGTATTTTAGGATGCCATAGTCCACTACCTTTCTCTTCATTACTCTCTTCAGAGTATGTGCTTTACATGTTTTCCCTAAAAATCATCCTGAAAGAAGAAGG
>NW_012141191.1:1812284-1814352 GCF_000956105.1 Propithecus coquereli
CAATAAGACTGCTAGAGGTCCAGTTCCACTTCATCTCAACAGGGTTATGTCTAGATGAGACCATTTCTACTAAGAACTGCTGAACTTCCTGCTTCCTCAATCCAGAGTTGCCTAGGTTCCCGTCATCCCAGGTTCTTGAAACTTCTGGAGATTCTGAGTCCCTGTATAAATTTCCTGTTGTTTGAGTTTGCCAGAATCTGTTTCTGTTGCTTGCCACTCAAAAATCAACACAGACATTCCCGTCGTGTTGTATAACATTGTCAGTATGCTGGAAATTGGTGCTCAGACCCAGATATTTCAGGGCTCATCCTGTTCCATCACTCTGCTAACAATTATTGGTTCACACTATTAAAGCTGAATTAAAAGCAATAATTACTCATCCTTTTAAAAAATGATTTCCAATTACTTTCTCTCTCCATATTCCTTTCCCCCTTTTTGATATGTCCTTCTTACCGAAGAAAGGTTTCCAGTCTTTTAAAAAACTTAAAGAATCAAGTTTAAAAGCTTATTTTCATCAGGTGTTTTGCTAGTGACAGAACAGGCCAAAGAGGAATGGTTCATCAAGTACAGGCAAATAATTTTAAGAGAGTAAACAACTTTTGTGGTAAGTCAGTAATGTTAAAGATGGATATGAAATTGTTTATTTGGCTTTCGGAATTTCTAGTCTAGAAGTCTATGCGAGATAATAAAAGAGCCCAGAATGGTGTGCTCTTTAATATTTCCATGTTGTTGGCACTTTACAGTTTCTATATCTTTCTCAGATATCCGTTTCTAGTAATTCTTTCTGGCCGAATCTTTGTCCATTAACTTAGATTAGGGCACTAATTTCATAAGATTATGAGATAACATTTTGGAAGACCAGCAGTTATTCATTCAGTTACTACTGGGACAGGCACCGTGCTGGGGTGTAGGTATATATCTTTCAACAAGATGGACAGTCAATGCTCTCCAAAAGATTTGAACAGGAAGGAACTTCATGAAAGAGATATAAATGGTCAATGAGCACATAAAAAGAGGCTCAATAACATTAGTTTATCAGGGAAATGCAAATTAAAATCATGAGATACATACCCAGTAGTATGGCTAAAATTAAAAAGACAATGCTGGTGTTGACAAGAATGTGGACCAATTGAAACTTTCATATGTTGTTAGTGAGACTATAAACAGGTACAGACATTTCAGAATACTTCAGAAAGCAGTTTGACAGTTTTTCATAAAATTAAACATACACTTACCATATGACCCTGTGATCCCAGAGAAAATATATGACCACACAAGGACTATCACGAGAATGTTCATAGCAGCTTTATTTGTGAGAGCCCCAAACTATTAAATAGGAACAACTCAAGTTGTTCATTAATAGATGAATAAACAAATTGTGATTTATCTATACAATGGAATACTCAGCAATAGAAATGAACTACTGATACATGCAACTGCATGGTTAAATCTTAAAAATAAATAATAAACCAGACACAAAAGAGTACATATTTCATGACTTTATTATATGAAACTCCAGAAAAGACCAATCTAATTAAGAGTGACAGATAGCAGATTAGTGATTACCTAGCGCTGGGGATGGGCATTAAATTGGGGTGATAGAAATGTGTATCTTACGCTGGTAGTCTCACAGGTGTATAATTTTGTTGAAACTATTGAAATGTACGTTTTAAATGGGCACATTTTGTGGCATGTAAGTTATACCTCAATGAAGTTGTCAAAAATTTAGATGGATACTGTCCTTAAAAAACATCTTATTTTATAAGTCGTATTTTAAATATGATTTTAATTAAAATGGAAACATCATAAACCACTTGATAGTTATATTTTTACAGAATATAGTGCTTTTTTGGAATTTTAAATATAAATTCCCATTTAGCAACAATGATATAGGATGGAGAAATTATGCAGGAAACCAAATATTAATATATTTTCTCCTTATCACAAACAATATTTTATTTTAATTGTGAAACAAGTTAAACAGCCTGCATATCTTTAAACAGTTTGGGTTATTAGTTTCGGGACAAATGTTAAAATAATAAAAGTCATCTTAGATGATGAGAAATTG
>NW_012141191.1:1815111-1815515 GCF_000956105.1 Propithecus coquereli
TCCTCAGGCAAAGAGATGCCTATTAATTTGCAAATAAACAAACAAACAAAAATATGGTTCTCTACACATTTGAATGCATTTCTCAATGAATTGAAAATGAATTGAAACAACTGAACAGCCATTTGATTTTTTGGTCCTTTTGGGGAAAAAAAAACATGCTTTTTTTATGCCAAAAAAGGATCTTCAGAATAAACAAATATTCTCCATACATTATCACTATGATAATTATTGTACTGCTTTAAATCCTAACGATAAGACCTTTTCTGTTCACTAGTCCCGTAAGTTGTTTTGGAAGAAAAATTGCCCTAGTAAGTAGATGCTATATCAGGATGAGCAAAACCCATAAAGGCTCCAATGTTTTACATTTTATGATAGCTTTTTGCTTTTATTTTTCTCATGTTTGC
>NW_012141191.1:1816764-1818448 GCF_000956105.1 Propithecus coquereli
CCAAAGAGTATAACTTTTAGAGGCCATTGAAGTAAAGCAATTCAATGTAAGCCGTTATTTTATTTTTTAGAAATGGGATGACTCAATTAAGTGCAATTTTTAAACTTAGTGATATGGGAAAAAATAATTTGGGAAAGGAATATTGATTATTCTTTGGAAACACCTGTTAACAGACTTTTGAAATACAAAGGAGAAATGCTATAGAACTTTGATATATCCATGACAAGTACCTTAGTGTATCTTCAACATAGCTGAGCAGGGAGGAGGTTAACGTAAGGGTTACCGAAGCTCAAAGAAGATTTGATCTGGAAGAGACATCTGGCAAACAAGATGATAGAAAATGATCCGATTTAGACACCTCGTTTCCAATTTCAAATTATGTTGCTACTATACTTCTTAATGTTGACTACCAAAGAGGTAATATTTTGTAGCATCTTTTTATATTTTTGTTCATTAAATTGTCTTAACACATAAAAATGAATCGGATATCTAAAATAGCTTCAGATTGCAAATGATTTTGGCAAAAGTAAGCCCCAAGTGCCAGGCTATGTAGACTTGCATGCTGATTCTAATTTGTGATGACTAATTGAAGACATTTTGTTTAAATGTTCATTTCTTTCACCATTTCAGCCTCGCTGGCTTAAAGTTGGCAGAAACACTTCTGATACATAAACCAGCTTTACTAGTTATACACCGATCATGTACGGGATGCCTTTTTAAAACTCTCTTTCCCTAGTAACTCAGGAGAGTGATTTGAAGGAATAATATTAACTTTTGGACTTTCAATTTTTGCCTCTGCCTGAAAGTTGTTCAGCTGGATAAATGATTTATATTGAAAGAATTCCTCAATCATTAGTAGTCCATAGTCAGATTTGAGCATAGACTTTATTTTGGCATAGATTTAGAAATCTGTGCCTAACGTCCTTTGAAATGGCAGGCAGGTGCTTTTCCTGCCTCTCCATTCTAGTAACCACTATTCAAGCTCAACGCTTTAATGCCTCAGCCTCAGAGCTTATCTTCCATTCTCTAGTTACTCCCTTAACTAATTGCCATATGTATTCATTTTATTAAACCACTGCTTTCAAAATACCATCATTTGTTTCAGAGCATGCAATGAATTTTTGTTGTTTTATCTCATTAAGAGCAAACTTTTCAACTCTTCTTTTCAGACTTCTGAAATCTAGTTCCATCCTGTTTACCCAACCCTTGATTTTTCTCTTTTATCTAATTTATACACTATTCCCAACAGATGGATTTATTTACTGCCCCCTAGGTCTGCCAACACCTTGTTCTTCATCTATGTGCCCTTTTTGCAATAGTCTGCTCAGATGAATCCTGGCCAACCTCTGAGGTCCTCCGGTTCCCTGAATCCTCTACCTGCCTCAGCCTGCCCTGATGTGATCCTTTCCTCATCTTCCTTCCACCCCACGTGGGCTTGTTTCAGTTAAAAGGAATTCTAAGTTCCTTGAAAACAGAGGTTACTGGCCGCCACATTGATTCTTAATAAATGTGTGCTTGATTTTAATAATGAAAATGAAAATGTCTGTCTTTGAATGTATTTTTATAAAGTAATTTTTTTCCACATTATTAAAGATTCTAAATTCTGAGAATGATTAGAATAAGAACTGATAAAATGCATTACTTTATACTTAAACATAGAACCAAACTCTATTTTCTTTTGACA
>NW_012141191.1:1818498-1819643 GCF_000956105.1 Propithecus coquereli
AATAGACCTTTTAAAAGTATCTGTTCAAGAGAATAATGTCATTTCATTTTTTCCAAGCCAGTTCACTGTATCTCCCATCTATTTTTCCCCTTGTGAAAGGAAGTAAAAAGGTAATCAATGAATAAGCTGTTAAGAGAGTGGCAATATCAAGTCTGTTTCACAACATGAAATTATGACAACCTATTATTATTGTGATGAACTGATTCTTGTAATAAGGCATTGATGTAGCAGACATAAAATCCATCATATTAAAATTTCATTTCCATGGTCTCACTTAGATGCTGGCTTCTGCCCTCAAATGGTATAATCTTTTTTTCATCTTAATAGTGTCTTTTAGCTTTGTAGACCACAGAGCATGCAGCTTGTGAGAAAGGTTAGAACTACCATGTACATTATGAAGAACAGCACTGCAATGAGTGTGATACAATGGTATAAATTAAATCTTATTCTAACACAGTTAAAAGATTATGGTTCCTTTTGGCCTTGTGAATATTACAAAGCAAAGGATTATGCTTGGGAAGCCATTTTTAGATTAATATCAATAGATGTGGCATGAACCAGTGGGGGAATAAACTTGCTCAGTGTCTAGTCCATTTTGTGATGCCGTAACAGAATACCTGAGCTTGTGTAATTTATAAAGAACAGAAATGTATTTCTTACAGTCCTGGACGCTGGGAGATTTGAGATCAAGTCATGGGCAGGTTAAGGTTTGGTCTCTTTGTTTCCTAGGTGGCACTTTAAAGGCTGAATCTTATGGAGGGGAGGAACAGAATGTCCTTACATGCAAAAAAGCAGGAGAGAGGAGAAGCCATGCCCACAAGCTCCTTTAATAAGGGCATTAATCCATTCACAGGGGCAGAGTAACACTGTGGCAGTCAGGATTAAGTTTTTGACATGTGACTTTTGGGGGACACATTCAGGCCATAGCACTCAGTAAGCACTATTTATTCGTTCATTGAACAAATATAAAGAGACTGCAATATTAAGAGACTTGTTAACAGGTGTAGTTTTGGGGTCCGGAGTGCCTGTGTACAAATCCCATTACCACTACTTACTATTATAATTTTATGACTTTGGGAAAGTTGCTTAATTTCAACTAGCAAAGTCTGTTTTCTTCTCATCTATAAAAGATGGAATAATATCTA
>NW_012141191.1:1821067-1823298 GCF_000956105.1 Propithecus coquereli
AAAAAAAAAAAAAAAAAAAAAGATAACACTATATTCAATGAAGGAAGGCTTTATCTTTATCTTTATTTTTATTGTTTTTGTTCTATTACCTCTGAGTGTTTCTGCACTTAGATGTGAAGCAATGAAGAATAGGTACATAGATGTCTTCTTAGCCTTTGGCATCCTTTAAAATATATTTTCATCTTGAAAATGTATTAGTTGTCATCTGCCAAATATTAATTACTGTTTTTTGAAGTAGCCCTGGTGCAGGGAATAAAGACAAATAGAGTTGATAATTTTACACACGCTGTGAAAAGAGAACCATCAGGAGGAGATGAAATTCATAAAATGACATTCTGTTATAAAGCAATTATAATTAGATCTCAACATGTAAAAAGCAAACAAAAACTGTTTCAACAAGACTCTTTGAACTTACAGTGTTAAAATTGGTGTAAGCTTACTTTTGTCTTCTCATGGTTCTAAAGGAAAAGATACACATCCATTTGTACAATATTGAATAAAAGGGAAAAAAATTCATGTGTATGGTTGAAGTTCCAGGATAAAATTTTGTTTACATGAAAAAACCTAGCAATTATCTATTAGTGCTGAAATACCTTTTGGAGTTGGGGGAGAATATGGGCTGCTACCTAATCTAAACCCAATGACTAATCATCACTTGCACGCTTTCCTAAATTTCTAGAGGGAAGATCTTGTTTCTTTGTAACTTTCTATATCCCATTGTACACAGGACAGGGCCATACATTCAGTAAGGAAGTGCAAAATTCTAATAGACTCAGAATAGAGTTGTTTTTATATGGTGGTAGAAACTATGAAGACAGTCAGACAAAGAGTAATTATCACTTCATTTACCAGTTGGCAAATATTTTAATTAGTATAAAGCAAGGAATATACAATATGTTGAGAATGTGAAGTCAAATGAGACAGAATCCATGACTTAGAGTACCTATAGTTTAGGTGCATGCAATTAACATGCATGTTAAATATATAGTACAATGTAGGAAGACCAAAATGTAGATATGTACAAAGCACTGCAGGAGCTGGAGGGGTCGTGGATCAATGCTTCCTGGGTAAGTTAAAGAGGAGCTTACAAAGCACAGTGAACATTTGGTTTAGATCTAGAGAGATTTTCTACGTGCTGAACAAGACAAAGTTGGACCAAGCAGAGAGAATAGCTAGTGCAAAGCCACAGAGGTACAAAAGAAACTGGTTCGTGAAGAAGCAGAAGAAATTGAGACATAGAAGTTAGATGGAGCCCAGGTAGTTTGACTTCACAGGATTGTGGTGAAGCCTAAATGAGAATGTGAGATGGTTAGCATAATAGTACCTGGCATATAGCAGATATTCAAAGATGGTGGTCATTATCCTTTTTTTCTTAAAAAAACACTAACACTCTTGAGCCATACACCATTTCTAAAAACAACCATTTTCTTTTTTCATTTCTTACTTTGTTGTCTTTGCATATACCTTCCTACCTGTAATGGACAAACCCTATCTCCAAATCCTCAGTCACCTCTTTCTTTAGAACAGAAGTAGGCAAACTTTTTCTGCACAGGGCCAAAAGGTAACCATGTTAGGCGTTGAGATCTATATGGTATCTGAAACAAGTACTCAATGCTGCCATTGTGGCATGAAAGCAGCCATAGACAGTACTTAAAGGAATAATTGTGCTGTATTCCAATAAAACTTTAATTACAAAAACAAATGTCAAGCTGGATTTGACCTACAGGCATATTTGCCAACCCCTTTTTGAAAGTTCTAGTGAAGCTCCCCGTCTGAGTTGGGTGTCCTTCAAGGTAAGCCTTTACCCATTCATTTGCCTGTAACTGAGCACACTACACTCAGCAAATTATTTATGTCTCCCTTTCACATGACTGAGAACTGTGAGAACAGGGATTGTGTCTTATCTTTTTCATCTCTTTATAACTTTTCCAAGGGTAGAAAAGGTTCATTAATGTTTCTTGAGTGAATGGATGAATTTCATTAACACGATGTTGTACACTGGCTCTGGAATCAAATGCCTTTAAAAAAATCTGGCCTAAACTGGTAAGATTAGTATAAAGTTTGAACTGAGGTCAAATCGGCATGGATTACAGTTGGGAAAGGCATGGACTCTCTGCCTCACAGATCCAAAATAGGCATATACTACTCCTTTATGTTTGCTTTAAAATAGCTATTTTCAGCCAGGCGCGGTGGCTCACGCCTGTAATCCTAGCACTCTGGGAGGCTGAGGC
>NW_012141191.1:1823348-1824084 GCF_000956105.1 Propithecus coquereli
CCCATCAAATTAATAAGTAGACCATATTCAATGTACATGCTCAACAAAAGTTTTTCCTTCAAAGTGGACCAGAGCTTCTTTGGAACTCCCCAAACTAGCACTCTAACCCCCCATATCAAGCCTAATCCTTGTTCTAAACTCGTACCCCTAAACTCTGAATTCTGGCTCCAGATCATTTTGCTGTCTTTGAGTTTAATCCTTGATCCTTTAAGCAACATGATTACTTCCATTTTCTCAGAGGACTTAATACCCCAAAACAAAGTCTCCTAAGCCAATTCAACTGCTTGCTATGGTTTGTAAAGGCAGTAACACAGCTGACATGATCATAACAAGGGTGGTCGAACAAAACACACATCTTTGGGTTGACTTCAGTTTACTCTGAATCTCTGTAGAAGCTTTAGTCACAGTGCTTTTTCCATAAACGATTTCCATTTTTCTCTATTTAAAAAAAGGCTCATTTGTTCTTACTGTGTGTGTGCATGTGTTTGGTGTGTTTTTCTTTTGGTAAATTCATATAAATGGTTTCCTTATTTAGGAAGGCTGATCCTATCTAAATATTGAGAGGGGCAAAGTTTATCTAAGTTAACTTCCAGACTTTTTCTTTACTTGGGAGTTTCTCCTTCCCAGCATATCTCACTGTCCTCTTATTCCCTGAAGAATATTTTGGTTAACTTTTTATTATACATCTGTTTTCTATAGACTGTATTTCTATAGAAACAGACTATGTTGTTTTCCT
>NW_012141191.1:1828594-1829045 GCF_000956105.1 Propithecus coquereli
CTATTGTTTTTCATCTCAATAGGAAATACATTGACTGAGATTTCTTTTATCTTTATGCCACCCTTTTGCCACCCAGTTAAGGAGAGAATAGGGTTTCAGCTATAAGAGAATTAAATAAGAACGTAGGTAACAAAAATCTCTCTCCAGACCATCCCAGTGAATGTCAAAGTAAACTTTTTGTATAATTCCATAACGTAAAGATATCTTTTTTTTTTTCCCAAGGCAAGCATGAAACAAAGTTTATTGATGAAGGACAAGATAGGCTTACAGAGCAAGAGCAAGATATAGGTTTACAGAGTAAGAGTGAGATACGTTTGCCACAGAACGACAAACAGGCCCCTTGTACCAAAAAGGCCTTGATTATGCTTTTTTTAGAGCCAAATGCTTAGAATTAGCTCCTGGAAGTATAGAAAACTCCCATTAGCCATAATGTAAGCATCAGAAAATCCCC
>NW_012141191.1:1829931-1850573 GCF_000956105.1 Propithecus coquereli
GAGAATTTTAATTTTAAAATTTGCATTGCTCTTATTATTCATGAAATTGAGCATTTCTAACATTTGTGGATTATATCATTATTACCATCAATTGCCAGTTTATAACCTGTGCCTTATATTTTATGAAGACTTTTCTTATATTTATCACTTCACGTTTGTATAGTGATTTATAGATCCCAAATACACACAACTCCTCATGTATTTATTGTAACAACATTGTGGGAGAAATAGAATAATGTATGAACCCTATTTTATATGAAGAGAAACTTAAAAAGTTGTTATTTGCTCATGATAATGGGCTGACAAAGATGTAGCTAGAACTAGAACTGGTCTTTTTACTGTTATCTTAACACTGTCCTGGCCTAATAATGAGGAAGCATTTTTTCCCTCAACACTGCCCTGACCTTAAAAAAAAATAAAAACAAACAAACAAAAAACTTCTCAAAGGAGAGATCCTTGAACTTGTAAGACAAAGGAGAAACTAAAACTACATGAAAGCATCAAGTACTGTATAATTAAATTTATGCAACGTGGAGCTTGTCATGGAGCAAACCAGGTTGATCAGCTTATTAGCGCTTCTGCCAGCCTCTGACACAGGCTAAGGACTGAGTTCATGGTTGCTGGGTAAATAGATGGACACAGTCTAAACTGGATAAAGTTGCTAGGAGGGAACATGTTATGGGCAAAAATCCAAAATATTTGAATGAGAGTTTGGCTTGGGAAAGACTCCATTCCATTTATCAGGCAAGGTTCAGATCTACATTTGAAAGCAATTTCTGTCAATTTAAAGAATCTCTAATGTGGATTCAATGAGGTTTGAATGTATTCAGTATTCTGGAATATATAATGTAGACTCTCCATCTTTCTCTTTCTCAGTCTTTCTCTTTATGATGTAAAAATGAGAGTTCTGCATAAATGTATTGTAATATTAGACTCGGGATTTTAGGTCACTGCATTTCAAATTGTATAATCTTATCCAAAACTTTCATTTCAAGTTCCTAAATGTGGTCAGAGGTTTAATGTCCGAGTTTAAATTCTTTGTCATTCCTTCTGCTTTGGAAAGAATGTATCCAAAAGAGACTTGAAGGGGGAGAAAAGCCCTAAATCTTCCCTGGTGAAGTCTGCATTATTTTATATTTAACTCAACAAATACTTTATGTCACTGTGATGCTTTATATAATATTCAACAGACCTTAGGGTGTCAAGAATCACAGTTATTAAGATACGGTTCATGAGATTATCTGATTTCAAAAAGACATTTATTCTTTAGAGTGAAAATGAAAAGCAAAGATTGAGAAGTGTGATTATACTTAAAGGCCTTTTTTTTTTAAAAAAAAATGGATATTACAATAGTATTAGAAAATACATGCCTTATGAACAAAATCTATTTTCCCTGGCCAATACCCTCCAGATAAAGACTATACTGTTCTGGCTATGAAAAAAATATAATAGTAGTTGCAAAAATGATCCTTATCTAAATGGAGATACATTTCATTGTTGAAGGGCCATGGTTTTATTCTGATTACCAACTGTGCTATTTTTATTTAGAAATATCTTATTGTACTACATAAATGTTGCTGAATTAATTCTCTGTTAGAAACACATTTTCTTCATTTGTGATATGAGACTTTATTTTTCCTGCTTCACAAATTAGCCTAGATGTAAATGTAAACATTGGCCAAAAAAAAAAAAAAAGCTTGTGCATGTTTTCCTTCAACTATATAAGGCTTATCTCTTTTCTTAAAGAGGAATTTTATTCCGAAGATTAACTTTAATTTTCTAGACTTCGTTCTTAGAATCATCCTTCTCCTGAGCAGACACTTACATGGTTGGGTTCCTCAAGCGGAAGAGTGTAATAGGATGACTCACATCCAGAGTTGTGTCCTTCTGATTTTAAAATATTTCTTTCCATAGTAATGAACCTAATGCTTAAAAATGAAAATTAAAATAGAAGTTTCTGTAAGGTGTAATTACTTTACAGTTGTTTAAAACCAAACTGTGTCACATTCTGGACCCTTGAAAATTGTTAAATAAAAATGTGCTTTGATAATCATTACTGATGTATAACACTACATATCAAGAATTTTTTGAACACTTGTTCTTAAAAGAAAAGTTTACTAACCTGAATATAGAAAATGTATATCTGCTAAATAACCTGAGATAATGTCTAAATATCACAAGCCAGAGCTGAAAACAATTTACAAAATTATTTCTTTCACCTGCTTACTTGAATCCTTTTATAATCATTGTAGCTGTTACTCATTAGTCATGGAATTAAGACCAAATTTTGCGAGTTATTCTTCAAAGTGTTTCTCTCATTTTTATTAACTTTTCCTATTCTTATTTTTCTATTTTAGCTTTTCTAGGTGGTTTTCCTGAATATTTCCTTCACTTGATTTTTGTCCCCACTCCTACACTTGTACATTCCCCAAATTCGTACCCAACAGAAATTGTCCTCCTACTTTTAGATTGTCAACTTCTTTTTCTAAATTTATAAAAAAATATTTTACAAATTTATGGGGTGCATACGAGTATTTGTTACACATGTATATAATATGCGATGATAAGATCAGGGTATGTAGGGTGTCCATCGCCTTGAATATTTATCATTTCTATGTGTTGGGACCATTTTGAGTCCTCTATTCTAGCTACTTTTTTTTGTATTTTTTCTCTCAAGACCATTGAGCATATTCTAGCTACTTTGAAATATACAATAGATGGTTGCTAATTTTAATCAGCCTGCTCTGCTATCAGATATTGGGGCTTCTTTGTTCTATTTAACTGTATGTTTATACCCATTAATCAACATCTCTTTTTCCCTTCTCCCACCGCACACCCTTCTCAGCCTCTGTTAACCCTCATTCTATTCCCTATCTCTGTGAGATCAACTTTTTTTGCTCCAACATATGAGTGGGTACATGTGGCTTGTCTTTCTGTGACTGGGTTATTTCACTAACATAATGACCTTCAGCTACATCCATGTTGCTGCAAATGACATGATTTCATTCTTTTTTATGGCCAAATAGTCTTCTATTGTGTATTTATACCACATTTTCTTTATCCATTCATCTATCTGTGGATACTTGAGTTGATTCCATATCTTTGCTCTTATGAATAGTGCTGTGATAAACATGTAAGTTCAGGTATCCCTTTGATGTGGAGATTTCTTTTCCTTTCAATAAATACCCAGTAGTGGGATTGCTGGATCCTATGGTAGTTCTATTTTTAGTTTTTTGAGGAATCTCCATACTGTTTTCCATATAGGTTTTACCAATTTACATTCCCAACAGTGTATAAGAATTCCCTTTTCTCTGCATCCTTGCTGGCATCTCTTACTTTTTGTCTTGTCAGTAATGACCATTCTAACTGGGGTGTGATGATATTTCATCATGGTTTTGATTTGCATTTCCCTGATGCTTAGTGATGTTGAGCATTTTTTCATATACTTGTTGGCCATTTGTATGTCTTCTTTTGAGAAATGTCTGTTGATGTCCTTAGTCCACTTTTTAATGGGATTAATTCTTTTTTTATTGTTATTTGAGTTCTTTATATATTCTGGATATTAGTGCCTTGTTGGATGAATAGATTGCAAATATTTTCTCCCATTCAACAGGTTGTCTCTTCACTCTGATTGTTTCCTTTGCTGTCCAGAGGCTTTTTGGTTTAATATATTTGTTTATTTTTGTTATAGTTGTCTGTGATTTTGAGGTCTTAGCCATGAAATCTTTGCCTAGACTGATGTCTCGATGTATTTTCTTTATTGTTTTTTTCCCAGTAGTTTTATAGTTTCAGGTCTTATTTTTCGTATACAGGGAAGACAGTAGTCTATTTTCCTTCTTCTGCATATGGTTATCTAATTTTACCAACACCATTTATTGAAGACAGTGAACTTTCTAAAAATTTAGGCAACAGAGTGAGACTCTGTCTCAAAAAATAAAAATAAAATAAAATAAATAAAAATTTATTCTTTAACTCTGTCTCTTTCACTGAAACTTGACCTTACTGATTGAAGAAGAGCATCTAACCCTCCCTCTACACTTTTTCCAAAGCATGCAATTTCTTCTTTGTTTCCTTCTTTTGCTTCAAGCCTTTCTCTTCCTGACCCCTATCATCCTAGCCCCCATAAAATTAACTTATGACCTGTATTTCCAAACATGCTAAAATTTTACTTGCCTTTAATTTATTTATTTTATGGGAAGCTACTAAAAGATAAACTTTAGGTCAGCTTTAATTGCTGTGAAGATTGCCCAGTACAGCACACTTCATGAACCTAATATGTGCTTTTGATCATGATGATAAAGAACTAACTAAATGAGTTTTAAGACCTTAGTCAATTTTTGATGTCTAATCATAATGTTGAAGTAAGCTTTCGTTAATTTACTAACAGCTAGAAAAATCAGAATGGAAAACAGTTGATGATGTTTGATCTTTTACTTTGCTACCGATATTACCTGAATGTGATTCTGCTGCTCTCAGTTACACTAAATTGAAATGAAGTATTCCACAGGCAGCTCAGCATGTGATTGTTTCTTTAAAAAAAGCACTTCTCCCTAGAACATCTAAAGTTTTTGTGCTATCTGACCTTTTCCTGCATAATCTATTCTGATTCATTCAGGTAGTACTTGGAAATTCCTACAGGATAGTATTTATAATTTTCTTAAATGATTTCAGAGTCCACAATTCCGTTGAGGAAGGCAAAGCATTTATAGATGAAGCAGTTACATCTTTATATAAGAAACCATATCATTAAGTACCCAATTGAGTTCAAGAGATGGAAATACAGAGAAGGGATGCACTGAAGTGTTTAGGGGAGAGTTTCATTGAGATCGATTTGAACTGGAGCCCTGCAGGAGAGGAGGAACGGATAAGAGCCCACTGGTAAAGGCTCAGCAATGCCCGACAGAAGTGCTACTGGCGTTTTGGCAGCACAATGCCTGGTTATGAGGGATCGAGGTTTCTACAGCAACAAAACAGCCAAGAGCATGCATAGAATCGAAGTTTGAGAGCAATCAGCTCTGTCAAAAAATTTCTACAGATTTTGAATCATAGTATGAGAGGAAATGCACCATGTATTGAGAACACAGTATCTGTTTCTATTGGATCATCCTGGTAATTGCGGGATGTTTAGCCACCCTGGCCCTTGAGTACTAAAGGACAGCAATACCTCCCAGTTGCAGTGGCAATCAAAACACCCCACGCAGGTCTAAAACACTCGCTTGAAAGTTGCACTGCCCTTGATTGGAAGCCACAGCTGGGACATGCCATCCTCCTATGGACAGTCTCAATTTTGGTCTTCCCAGGCATAGAGTTTATGAGGCCAAGTAGCAGGAGGTGAAAGTTTACTTAGTGCCATTGTAACATATTTTAGAAGAAGATGTAGATTTGAGTGCCTTTAGGAGACAGGTTGGACTTCTTCTCTTGAAGTTATTTCTAAATCTGAGTTTTTCAGTCAACCAGGAAAAATTTTATTGTGGATTAGACAAAAAAAAATTGTGACATAGGCACATCATACATTATCAAAAAGGCTTGGATGTGTGAGGACAACACAGGCACCAAGAAAATATAACTTAGTCAAATTGGTGAGTCTCCAGAAAAATCAGAGAATGGTCCATTTTTAGCTGACTGACACACCCATACAGGGAAAAGACCTTCACATTTAGTTTTGGAAGCCTGTAGTCTCCATGTATCTTTATAAATTATACATAATTATAATACTATACCAATGCATGCTTATTTAAAAATTTTGGGAGGATACCATACATTTTTGAAAAGGAAACTAAAAATTATTTCACCAACAAGGGATATTTTTTCAAAATATGTTTTCTATAGTTGAAATCATACAATTTCATTTCCTGCTTTTTAAATTTAAAATTATAAAAGTATTTTAAATATACATTAAACTTTTAATAAACACATTTATGATGCATCTATACTAGCATATTATTATAAATGGTTGAGTCAATTATAGTATATTCTTCATTTATCAGTTTTACGAAACTTCTCATGTTAAATAAACCCTGATGAGTAATCATCCTCGATTTTCTTTTAGCAGTGGTTCCTAATCTCTTGCGTTTCCACATCTCTTTGAGGATCCAAGGAATTTTTTTTCGAAAAAAGGCATTTATGCACACATACAAAAATTTCCATACCCCCTGAAGACTGTTCATGGATCCGTTAAGGAAATATAGATCCTGAATTATGAATTCTTATTTTTCCAGCACAAACTTTGTTTCAAATATGAAAAAGTCAGGGGAAGAATTAATCATAGTATTGGGATGTCTGTCACTTGGTCTCAGTGGAACTTAATGATCTGTGTGTGCTGCGTTGTGTACTATTGCCAACTGTTCAGCACCCTGAGGCCATCTTTAGAGTTTGTTTATTCCAGGCCATTGTACCAGAACCTCTTTATTGATGGAATTGGCTGTATGGAGTTGGAAGGAGCATGAAGTCTCTAGGTTATTAACTTGAGCAGAACTGTGCAGTCTACATTTTCAGAGTCTAGAGACAAGTCCCTCTTTCTGCAGACACTGATGTATTGGTGCACAACTGAGAAGTACCCAAAGATTTTCTCTGGTGATTTCCCACTTCTTTTTTTTCAAGTGCTTTTATCCTTCTGTTTGGTATTCTATCCTCAAGTTAAGGTTTACTAAACTCTCCCCTGCAAGCACCCTTAACTAGCACTTAACAGGTGTTGCCTTTTAATTTCTTGCCCCATCACTATGTCATGTATTTTATTCTTTTCAACCTAGGGACATGAGAATAGAAACAGATACTGTGTTCTCAATATATGGTGCATTTCATCTCATACTATGATTCTAAATCTGTAGAAATTTTTTGACAGAACTGATTGCTCTAAAACTTCAATTCTATGCATCCTCTTGGCTGTTTTGTTGTTGTAGAAACCTCAACAGGTCTAAAAGTCAATTCTCTTTTCTCACTCTTTTGGCCTGAATCAATCTCTCCTTTTCTTCTACGTTATTCCAATCCCCTCAGACTCACATCTTCCCAGTCATCTTTGACATCTTCATCTCACTGGCCGACTAGAACCATGGTATCTAAATCTCCCTAGCAAATAAATTTTTTCTTATTCATTCCTTCTTTTTAATTCCTATTGCTCCAGGCCAATAATTTATCACTTAGATTTCTTATTTCCTTTCTATATTGTTTTCTATATTCTCACCAAATAACTTTGTAAAACGTTACTTTGATCACATTACACATGTACTCTAAAACGTTTAATGGTTTCTCCATTTCCTAGAGGGGAAAGTACTTTCAATTGAATAATTATTCAAGTAACACATCTTAAGTGCCACTCTCCATGCTGTATGGGGTATAAATGTTATTTAGTTGTAGTCTCTCAAGAAACTCACAGCATAGTAGGAAAACTAAGATGCACATAGTTAACAATAGTGCTATAGAGAAGATGCTATAAGTCTTGAGAGACATAAAGTTCTGTTGAATTTGAGAGAAGAGAGTGATGTTAATTCCTTCTGGCTGAGCAGTATAGGGAAGGATTGTTAGAAGATATTACTTTAAAGCCAGATCTCAAAGATGAGTAGGATATAGACAGGGGGAGAAATGGGCCAACAGGCTTTGAAAATGGAGAGGATAATCTGAACAAAGACCAATACTGAACCAAAACACATTTGGGAACTTCAAGTTGTCAAGTTCAAACTTCTTACTCTTGCCTTCAGGGCCTTCCAGACCATGACCAGCCATCTTTCTGGACATATCTCCTTCCTTTTCCTTCCCACATTGGCCTAGCTTTCTTGTCTAACAATGCTTTTGTTTCCCTTTCTCCATGCATTTGCCTTTGCTTTTGTGGTAGGGGGCTATCTTAATTTTCACTCTAACCAAAGTTCGGAACTATCAGTCCAATGTCCCAATTCACTTCTGAAAATGTGTTTTTTTTAAAAGCAGGTACAGTATTTGTTTTTTAATTAAATTTGAAAGCCTGAATATGGGGTACATACTCTAGTTTACCACAACCCCCTAATTTCTACTGTCATACTCTTTTAATTAGCTTTTCTCTTTTTAATTCTCACCTAGGCCCTTGTTGACACTTGAAATGAAAATCCCCATGAGCTCATTGAAATCCTACTAAATTTTTCTTTAATGAAGACTGTCCAAGCCATTCTAGCCCATAAAAATGATTTCCATCTTTAAACTTGTTTCCTCCTCTGATCATACTGTTTTATACCCTTCAGTTGGAAATTACGTACTGCTTTAAAATACCTCGAAATTGAGTGATTTAATAGTTGCTTGAATGTTTAACTATTTTACTTTGTCTCTTCAGCAAGCTAAAGGAGCTAGAAGGGTTTAATAATCTTTCCATGCTCACAAGAATGACTTACATTCAGCACAAATGCAAAAAATATTAGGTTGAATCATGAGAAATTGCTACTCTTGTTTGTACAAATGGTTGAATGTCAGCGATTTCAAGTGGTTTGATGTAATAGTCAAATTTTATTTTTTAACTTACAAACTTGTGAAACTTCCTGAAATGAATTTTATATCTGGCTTCCTTTTTATTGGAATAAAAATTCCAATAACATTTGCTAGAACTTGAGCATTATATTTACAAAGTAAGATTTTAAAAAGTCATTTTAAATCCTAGCCCTCTGGAGGCCAAGGTGGGAGGATCGCTTGAGATTAGGAGTTCGAGATTAGCCTGAGCGAGAGCGAAACTCCCATCTCTACCAAAAAAGGAAAAGAAAAAAGAAAAAGAAAAAAAATTAGCTGGGTGTGATGGTGCACCTGTAGTTCCAGCCACTTGGGGTGCTGAGGCAGGAAGATCACTTGAGCCCAGAAGTTTGAGGTTGCTGTGAGCTAGGCTGATGCCACTGCACTCTAGTCAGGGCAACAGAGTAAGACTCTGTTTCAAAAAAAAAAAAAGTCCGTTTAATCTGAGTGTATGAACAATCAATATTATTAATCTATACTTAAAATAGAAAAAATAGCTATTTTTTGAGGTAGGAAATATCTTAGGAGAATCACTTTATATATTTTATCAATATTTTTTTCCAAGAAACAGAGGTAGGCAGTTGTAGTTGCTTGAGTAGTATTGTACACTCAGTTACCTAAACTTTAATTCTAGTTCTAGACAAGTTACTTCATTTTGTTAGCTTCTGTTTCCTGTTGTGTAAAATGGAAGTAATGGTAATAATGGCGTTCTGATAGGTTTCTTGGGAGGATCGAATAAAATAACACACATAGAAAGTTCATGGATGATGCTTTGTACACACTAGACACTCATGTTGGTTTTCTTCCCTTTTTTGTTCAGGCAAGGATGATCTTAGGGAGAATGTTGGTGACAAACAATGGTAATTTGTAATCATCAAGACTATGGAGAATGCTTGCTTTTGTATTTATTCATATTTTATTCATTTGAATCTGTGCAATAAATATCTCTGACCTTGTGCCTTAACACCTTTATCTCTTCATTCTGTTGTTGCTTCCTTCGTTCCAGCCAACTCCAGGTCTTCTTTTAATCTTTGCTTGCGCTATAATTTTCCCCACACACACTAGGGTCCATTTCTCAGTACCCTTTACTTCTCCTCGACAGCATTTATCACAATTGCAGTGAAAAAGTAATTATGTAGTTTAGTGTTTAATATCTTCACCTTTGCTGGATTCTAAACCACAATATAGTGACCATTTTGGTTTCATTCACCGCTGTTACTACAGAACCACGCATAGTACCTTGCCCGTAGTATCACTGTGTTTAATTATTATTTGTAAAATCAATGGTGGACAGCCTGACGGTTTTTAACTAGTAGATTTTTAGACAGAGACCTAGAGTGGCCCGCACACAGTCAGGATGGAGTGTTTGGTGGTCCCCTCAAGGTAGTTTTCCAGCTATAAACTGTATCTGAAAAAGGAACTACTGATTCTTATTAATGAGGCTGGTAGGAAGGAGGATCCTATCTTTAGCCAAACCAGGTACACGAACTCTGCATTTAAAATGCAGAATATAAAGATTTGAAAGTGATCAATGCTGAAATTTGGAGAACTAGAAATATAAGTGTTATTCAGGGTGCACAAGCCAAGTTCGATTGTCGACTCAGATGGGGAAAGTCAAAACTTTAGATGTTATACTGGGTTATTACTGTTTCCCTTGTTTATGTGTATAATAAACTTGACATAGTATATTCATTCTTCTGCCTGCCCCATCCTTTCCTTTCTTCTTTTAAATAAATAGACCGTTAATAGTTTTGCCTCTTGTTTTCTTCTATATGCCAGTGAGATCAATCGGTGGATATCTACCTATAGATATCCATCTATGGATATGTATCTGTCTTTTCCATCTATAAATTCCTGTATATCAATATCTATTTCTGATGTGTCATATATGGAGAATGTAGATGAATGTATATATGAATGTACATTTGTGTATGTATGTATTTCACCAATGTTTTGTCTAAAATATTTTACTATGTAAGCTTTCTAGATGGGTTGTTTGAATTTCATGTGGGGATGAGACCATATCTTATTTTTATCACATAACATTTTGTTCTTTTTTCCTTTTTTGCTCTAAGAAGTGTTGCTTCGCTATAATTTTTACAGCAGGATCTGATACTTTTCAAGTAGCCAAACCTGTTCACATTAATTTAAGTTCCCCGATATCTCATTTTGTTTTTTCTGAAAAATAGACTCTGTTGATCTCTGGGCTCTGGACTGCAAATGTGCATTTTCTCAATTGTTAGGGTAACACCTCCTGGGGGCACTGAAGCTGCATTAGGAAAATTGAAGAAAAAAATTCACTTTTCTTGTCCTCGAGTTTTAAATGTGTACTGTGAAACTAAGGTCTCCCTTGGCTAGTGTATGTAGAGCTGTTACAGAATTGAGAGGCTAGTAAAATGCATCCGTAGGCCCTAATATACTATGTCAACTATTTCTCAAGGCCAAAATAGGTAGACCTGGGTGGAGTATGGATTAATTTTTGCTTTGGTGTCCATGACTTGCATTTTTCTTAAGGGATTTTACACACTGTCAATGGCTTTTCTTCGTGCATCTCATATTATGAAGCTGAGATAATACAGCAAATTCCATGCATGTGCTCTAAGGCTCTATCTCAGAAGTTTTATGGGGATGGATTTATGCCAAATTTTTCTTCTCACTTTTTAAATTTTTATTTTTAAGTGCTTTTCATTGTTCAGGCTTGTTTTGGCTCTCTCAGATAGAAATGATTGAATTTTTTTTTCTTATTCTCCTAAACTTTGTGTGCCTATGGGTGTTTCTGTATGAAATTGTAAACATAAAAACATGAAAGGCAAGCTGGAAGGCAAGGCTCCCCCTCCCCAGCTCATCATATACCCGGTTGCTCCTCTTTTTCTTGTCTAACTAGGTAGCATGCATCCTGCCAAGATCTGCCAGATAGTGGCACAGAAATCCCTGACTAACAAGCCTTTGATTACTGTTCTTTCTTTGAAGACAGGAAAAGAACGCCTCAACTTCTTAGAACCAGAGCTGTCCAAAGAATATTATTTGGCAACGGAAAAGTTATCAGAGAATATATATAGATGAATATATATTTTGATTTGAAAGTATATTCACAATATATGATTGAGTGGAAAAGCATGTTATGGCATAGTGTGTAAAGCATCATCTTATTTTTATTCAAAGAGAGAAGAGTTATTTATGTATGCATCTGTGTGGGCCTCTGTCCCTGCACATAATATGTATTTTGATGCTAACAGCAGTTGTCTCTGGAGATGGTATTTTAGTTTTTGATGTTGTTATTGTAAAAAAAAAATTGTATAGTAAAAGTATCTAATAATGGAGATAATCTTTCTTGAGTGCTTACTATGTTTAGGCATTGTTAATGCCTTATCTGACTTGTTTCACTTCTTTCATTATTGAGTATTATAAATATTTTAATAAGAAACAAGTAATATTTAATTAAAACAATGAAGAACGTCGATGTCTCAAAAGAAGGCTACCTTTTTCTTTCCCCGACTTTTCTGACTATATTAAAAGTAAGGTGTTAGACACCAAATATTTAATTTGAGAAATTATAGCATTAGCATTCCTTTTCACGAAGATCCAAAGTCTTCTCTATTTTCTTGTGCTTCAAAAAAATCTCTTCATAGACTCAATTTATAGATGCAAAATAGCATGGCTCTTGGCATAAATTAAGCTGTGATATTTAGGATCCTGTCACTTTTGACCATCTGTGGATCTGCCCACACTAGGTCCATCCCTGAGAGATAGCCCACAGATAATTTGCTGCTGTCGAATCAAAGATAAGGTTCAATTATCTGAATTTGACCATAAAAAGTTAAAATCCAGAAACCATCATGTTGGACAATCAGTAGGAACCTCTCTGGCATTCTGTGGTCTCTAAATCAGTGGTGTCTGAGCTACTGAGGAAGCTTCTTAACTGGCTTACTTTCTACCCATAATCAGGAAACCATTGCCCTTTTATGCAATCTAAATTTTTAAAACTTCAGTCTAATTTTACTCCTTATAAACTCATAGATCATTGATCTATTTATTCTTGGTCTCTTTTTAAAAAAAAATTGGCCCAGCTTCTTCTGATAAGTTAGATAATCCTAACGAATGCAAGAATCATCAGTTGAAAATGGGCAAAGGACATGAACAGAAACTTTTCAAAAGAAGATAGAATAATGGCCAGCAAACATATAAAAAATGCTCAACATCTCTAATCATCAGAGAAATGCAGCTCAAAACCACAATAAGATATCACTTAACCCCAGTGAGATTGGCCTCTATCAAAAAATCACAAAACAACAAATGCTGGTGAGGATGTGGAGAGACAGGAACACTCTTACACTGCTGGTGGGACTGCAAATTAGTGCAACCTCTGTGGAAAAGAATTTGGAGATACCTCAAAGAGCTAAAAATAGAAATACCATTCGATCCAACAATAGCACTATTAGGCATCTACCCAAAAGAACAAAAGACATTCTATAATAAAGACATCTGCACCCGAATGTTTATGGCAGCACAATTCACTATTGCAAGGATGTGGAAACAACCCAAGTACCCATCAATTCATGAGTGGATTATTAAAATTTGGTAAATGTATACAATGGAATATTACTCAATTATAAGAAACGGCGGTGATCCAGCACCTCTTATATTTTCCTGGATAGAGCTTGAGCCCATCCTGCGAAGTGAAGTATCACAAGAACGGAAGAATAGGCTCCACGTGTACTCGCCATCAAATTGGCACTAACTGATCAACACTATGGTGCTCACACGGTAGTAATAGTCTCCAGGGTTTAGGGGGTTGAGGGGGGTAAATTCACAACTAATGTACGTGGTGAGCGTCGTAGAGGGGAAGGGCATGCCTCTAATCCTTGCTTGCGTGAGGCAAAGTCATAAAATGTAACCAAAATGTTTTTACCCTCATAATATCCTGAAATAAAAATAAAAATAAAAAAAGAGAATCATCAGTTGAGTAAATGCCATCTCTGGAAAAGCAGCATGCAAGCACATTTCCCAATATTTTGATTGCTGCACAGCATACGCTCTCAGTGCCAATGGAGGATCCCATGCTCTTACTAGAAAAGGATAAATGTTTGTATTTGTGTATATGTCTGTCAGCCCACCACATGGTAAACTGAGAATCAAACTGATTTTTGTGAAATATTATCATTTTCTTCAGAAATTTTGTAATACATTCCAGGTTTTTGAATACTTGTTAAAGTTATTTCAATAAAGTAATCTCTTGAGGCCTTATCATGGCTACAGGTCATGTATATATAATAATTACTGATCTAGTATTATATAATGAACACTATCAGGGTATTAATTTTCTATCATTACTAATAGCATGAAAATCAATGAAAATTAGTTATATATGCACATTCCCAGAAGCCAATTGACTACCAGGTTTCTCTGTACCTCAATATTGCACTGATAGTACAAAGCCAACATTTCTACACTTACTCTCCTTAATTCTGTTATCTCAGCCCCTCTGAACATGTCCCCTTCCTGTATTCTCTGTCTCAGAGAATAGCCCATCACTTTTCTGGCCTTTTTCCCAACTAAACCAGGAATCTTGGAGTCCATTCTTAGTTCTATTCTTTACGTTGAAACTTCCATATCCAACCAATCACTATTTCATGTTGATTTTATGCCTAACTATTCTGAATAACTTAAAAATAACAGATTATCTGTGAATGTAATTGTAGTCACTGATTTTTTATTGTAGTCATTTAATTTGAATGAGTGTCGTGGTTTGGTTGGGAATAACAGATTGTGGAAAACTTAAGATAAACCACGTGAAAGTACAGCCTCAGTGTTTTCGGATCTTTCAGTATTTTATGAGAAATTAGAAGTCTGGATCTTTGTGTGAACTCCTGATTTTGAAACGTAAGCCTCTAACTCAAATAAAAAATGTCCCAGGCTAATTAAAAAGTTTTATAAATTAAATTTACCCTGTGTGTTGCTAGTTTTAGATTTGTGCATATACAACATGTTGTGTAACAAATTTCATATACATTTAAATCATGTTCCTTTTTTAAAATAAGTTACTAAAGAAGTAACTTAAGTAATTATTTTTCAGAAATTAGTTTTCTAGATTGATATTTTTAGCATACAGAAGAAACAAATGTGGAAATATTATTCTTCCTCTTCATATCCTCGAATCATTCTCTGGGACTTCAAGAATAAACTTCCATAATCTGAATTTATGGTTCCCCATGTGTTACTCAAAGCTTTTAGAACTTTTCTTTATCATCCTTTATCATAGTGTGGTTATTTTCATTCCCAAAGCGGAATGTAAATGTAACCGTGTCTTCATTGAGTTACCTGAAGGTATTCTACATTTTGTAATTTCTTGGTTCCATTTTGTTAGAAGGGATAGACTTTGAAGTCCATTATGTTAGGTATTTTTTCTCTTTTATTTGAAAAATTTTTATTAACTGAAGAATTAATGCCTTTTATGACTTGACTTTTTAAAATGACATTAGAAGTAATCTTTTATTTTGGACTTTTGAGAGTGCCTAAACAATTTTAAGTCTCACCTAGGATTCTATCAAAATAAATTATTCTTAATATTGTGTTCATTGCACAAAATTTGATGACTGAAATAAATTGTTACATTTAGGTACAAGGTACCAAGAGTTTTAGTTTGTTTCGTTTTTCTTTCTGGCATTGTCTGAAAGCACTAAGATTGCTAAAGGGTAGGAAAATCATAGCTGAAATTTCAGTGGTATCTATGAGAGCTCAAGGAATAGAAAAACTAGTGACTGGCAGTTTCCATGACAACAACGGAATTTTCGGGCTAGAAAGATGTGTAGGATACACCAACAAATGTGCCAGAAATTGGTCTCCATGACGACAGCAGTGTGAATGGGGAAATGTATGCTCATGAGATTTTATTTTAAAAGCCTATTGGGTTATTTTAGAAGAAAATCCTTGCCAAATCAATATCTTTTCTATTATGCTTTACTTTTTTTAAATACATAGCAGAAAATAAGGGATTCCTTTTGTTCCAATATTTTTGAGAGAGTAACATTCTTAAATATTTGTATTACAAAAGAGGTTATTGACTCACAAATAACTCCTTTGGCAGCATTTCTGAAATTAGGAACCCAAAGAATACAGGTTTTTCAAATGTATTTACTTTTAAATTTCAACATTCATTTCTGGGAGCAGTACCTCCAAATTTGAAAATAACTACAGAATTATTTAAACTTTCTAATGTTTCTGAACATAAATCAGCCACCAGAACGCGCAATGTATTAATGCTTTACTCCTGTTGCATCAAAAGACGGGATTTATTACGGCAGTCATGGGATAAAAGAATACTCGAAGCTAATTACTGCTCAAGTTCTTCCTATGCTTTGATTTGTAACAGCTTTTGGCGAATTTTCCTTGTTGGTGTGTTTTGAAAACTCTAATTTATTATAAGCACTAGGGAAATGAATTGTGCCTTTAGTGTTTTGTGTGCGTAACTAAGGGTGCATACACTATATGTTAGTGAAGGATCGACTCAATTGTAAATACTGGCCTTGTGCCTAAGGTTTAAAATACTTAGTGAAGACATGTCCTTTTTGTTTTATGGGCAGATGCTTGTGTAATCATTTATTAAGACCTGCTTGGTAAGATTGATGTGTTTGTGTTTGTGAGGAAACGTAAGATTTACAAAACTGTAAGGGTTTAGGAAAAACAAGAAAGGTCTAGCATGCTCAGGGCTGATATCAGCTGGCAGCAGGTAGAACTCCTAGGCTAAAAGGGACTAGGGGCGGGAAACAGGCAATCCGAGAACGTGAAAGAGTAGCTGTGGAGGAGGGCCACTTAACAGGTACTGCACCTTTTGTAGAGGGACACAGATAACTAACTTGGAAGAAGCTTAACCTCACAGGAGCGGAGGGGGGAGATGCCCCAATCACTCTCTCCACCCTTTCAGTCTCCTGTTGATGTCTCCCATTGGCTGAACCCAACAGAAGCCAGAGAGCAAAGATGCAAATAGATGTAGTCCCCGAAGGTCAATTTACAAGGACATGGAACAGGGAAAAGAAGGGTGGAAAATGGATCTGGAAGGGCAAATACAAGGTATCCAGTACCACCAGAAATGATACATCTCAAAATGTCAAGAAAGAAAATTAGTGTAATTTAAAAACATCACACGCATATACATGTATGTGTACATACATATACATATGTGTGTATCAGTTTGGGTTAACAGTGATATAAATATCGGTGTAAACTGTTAGAGAAATAATTCCTTTTATGCTCTATTTAAAAAAGAAAGCAAAATTGAGTGTTATTAATGTGGAGGTATTGATTAAAGTCTTTTTCAAATAATGAGTTCTACTTCCTCATTGTTGATACTCATTTACCGAGCACCACCTACAGTGTACAATATTGTTTTAAGCTTATACAAAATCAGCTAAATAGTTTAGCCTTCCTTTCTAAAGATCAGTGTCACAGTCCTGAAAAGGTTTACCAAAACGTTAGATATTAAATGAACCACCAGAGAAGATGTATGAACCATTTCGGGGAGTAATGATGCCCAAGTTTATTTCTAAGTAAGGGTGAAGAAGGGAGTATAACACATTGTTCTAGCTTTTAAAAGCTAATCATGTATCTGAGAAAGAAGAATTTACAGTCAAGAGACTAAAGGACATTAACAACAATATGTGATAAAATGCAAAAAATGACTTTATAGATATAAAAGTTTTTTCAAACAAGAAGAATCAGAATACCACTCATTTGAAGTTTCATCTGATACTCTTGCTGGATCTACACAAGGCAAACATTCTCCATGAGTTCTTTATGTAGCCTTATGTTTGTGGACCTCGTTTGTTTTTTTCTGATTGTTCAATTGTAAATACTACTGTACTTGGAGTAAAAAGACTTCAATTCAAATCTTGGCTTGACTATTTTCCAATAGTGTGATTTTAATTTTAACATTTTAGCGCTTCCATTTTTCTTATTTGTAAAATGTAAACTTAGAATGAAATAATGAATGGAAAATCTATCACATGTAATTGACACACAGCAAATCCTATAAATGAAGTAGAGCCTGTCCTTTTGTTTATTATTTAAGCAGTTAGTTAGGTTTTTGATGGAGGGTTAGAGAAGTAACCATTTCAGTTTAACCCAAATTTTCCTTTTGTGGATGAGTAAACTGAAGTTTTGAGAAACTAAATCATTTGTATAATAAGGCCATACAGATAATAATGCCAGAAGCGAAATTCAAAATAAAGTCTAACACTAAAGCCATGTTCTTACCCACTACGACAATTTCAAATAGTTTACTGAAGTGTATTAAATGATACACTTGCACTTATTTATTCATCCATCCATTCATTCACTCAACCTTGGCACACACCAAAGTATTCTGTAATTGTTACTTTCTTCTCTGTCCCTAGTCTGTCAGCATTGTGAGGGAAGATCTGAGCAGGGAGGAGGTACTCAAAAATTGCAGAATCATTCAACATTTACCAAACCCAGGCACTTCTCTAGCTGGTGGGGGTAAATAAGAAGGATGAGGAATGAGTATTTAATAATTCCCTTGTCCAAAACTCAAGCCTTCCCTGACATTGGAGAAAAAAGTGTAGTATAGTGAATTGTAGGGGCTCTGAGATAGAAATACCCACTTTCAGATCTTAATTTGCTTATTTATTGAGTGAATTTGACTTCTCTGAGCCTCAGTCTTCTTACCTGTAAGTGTGGTTAATAGTGGCTATGTCATTATACTCTTGTGAGCTCTTTTGTGCTGCCAAATATAAACATTTAATACATGGTACCTAGTAATAAGAATACTTTAGTGCTATCTGATTTTTAAAATTCAGCCACAGATACTTTTTCAGCTTTGAACTAGCAGTTGCCTAGAGATCTGCTTAATCACTGTCTGAAAGTATTAAATGACACATGAGGCCTTATCCAGTCGTTGACATGGCTGTGTTCTGACTTGATCATACTTAGGGGACCTCATTTCCCACTGTACTCTGTGGTCCCCAGGGATGCACCAACCTGCTCTCTTCTACCTGTGATATTGATTATCTTCTCCCACTGGGATAAATCCTCTTCTCTGTTCTCTCAAGCTGAGTATTACTAGTCCTTTAAGATTTAATTTCAATTTGCTGCTTCTAAAAAGTCTTCTGTATTTTCTAGCATTTATTATAGTCTGAGTGTTCTAGGTTCTACCACATAATGTAACACTATGCTAGCTGGGGTCGTTTGGTATCATTTCATATGGATGAGGCTTAAGGGCAGTGATTATGTCTTATGCTTAGGTATAGTCAGTGCTGAGCGGTATTCCAGTCCAGGCACTGACAGCACTCTGATTGCTTATCTTGACTTTTGTGTATAATACCCTTCCAGTGGGTACCGAAGTAGCTCCAGCTCTTCAGTTTTTCGTACTCTACTCCCTACTACCTATGGCCAAGCTGTATAACTTCTTCCCTAGAATGTTTTAAGCAGCTCTGAGTCAAGATACTGAGTGCTTCAGGAGTCTTCCTGGCCAAAAATCAGGGGACTGCCTTCTCCCTAGCAAGCCTTAAGTTACTAACTAGGTTTTATTTATGATGTAGTTAGTCAAAGATTTAGAAACTCAAGAGATAAAACTCAGGAAAAATGAACTTTTTTAGTAAAGTCACTTTCATTTTCTATGTAAGATAATGTTAAACAATAATCAGATGTTGGCTGTATTGTTTTCTTTGCTCTGTGCTGATGAGTTTTCTTTCCCTGGGAAGACCTATCTCCCTTAAAGGAAGTTGGTGACAGAGATGGATTCATGGCCAACCCTGTGGATCTGAGTTGGTTTCTGCTTCTCCAGGATCAAAATGACCTGCCACCCTCCTTAGTCAATGAAATGATTGACAAAAGTGAAATCAAATTTAAATTTTTTCATTCTCAATTGTGGTGCTGAGAGTTGGGCTTTCTCATCCTCTAATTGGTAATATTACAAATTCACAGGCGTGCATAATTTCTCAGAACATAGGGCAAGATTTAAAGTATTCACAGATCATTTCATGTCCCTGTTTTCCGTTCATTTTGTGCCTCGTATATATTATCTTTTGGAAGTGAAATGGCCCGTGACTTGCTGAATCAGGTTCAAAGGATATCAATGGCATTTTATCAGCATATCTTTTCCTAGAGGGAAGAATTTCCCCAAGCAAATAGTCAGGAAGACCACTGTACATTGAGGAGAAATTAGGGTCCCTTGTAATATTGGGGATGTTAGACACTAACAATTTTAATCAAGACTTGTGTTTCTTGAAACTACATATATACACACTCAGAAAGACATTGATAGACTCTGCCTTGCCACAGTGCCAACCCCCAATCTTAAAATTAGATGAAATAGAACCAGAGATCAGGGAACGAACACATGGCAATGCACGGTGGTTAAGAAGAACCTTGCGTATACCAACAGAGTTACTTGAATATGTTGTGGGAGTGAAGGTCACACTAACCTTATGGCTTCTCTTGACACATTTTATAAGACCAGTATGGGAAGCTTGACTGTTTGAGCACCTTCTCTAGTAGATTCTTAAGACTTTCAGGGTGGGGCATGTCTGATTCATAAATGTATGCATAAGCTTATGCTTTTTAATAAATAGAGGCTGATAAAGTATTTATTTGAATTTAAAAAAAATGAACTCTGGGAAAGGAAGAAAATTCTGTAAACCAGTGATTCCCAGCCATGAGTGTTTATGAGAATCACCCTGGAAGATATTGCATCATTCTGGGCCCACACCAAATCAACTAAGTGGGTGTGGCTATTTTAGATATTTTTAAAACCCTTTCCAAGTGATCATAAACTGTGACCAGAATTAAGAGTCACTGCTCTGAGAGTGCCACCAAAATTTGTCTGTCTTACCATGACAGAAAACCCCAAAACTGACAATCAGAATGTCTGACATATCACAACAACCAACAAATATTGAGAACCTGTGGGACTGTTAGTATTTCCAAAATCAGATAAATTATGTTTATTTTGTATTATATTTATCTTTTGGGGCATCTAAGTTTAATAAGACACATATTGATAATTATGTTGGAGAGGTGGGACAGATAACTATTTTTAAAACATTTTTATTCTTTGGTAATGAAATGATGTTGGCTGGTAAAAAAAAAATTCTGTGATTGATATGGTCTGTTTGTAATTAGTTGATGGGAATTCCTAAAAATGAGATTGAGAGAGATGAAGGGGA
>NW_012141191.1:1851438-1852772 GCF_000956105.1 Propithecus coquereli
GTTTATTAGTGAAAAATTATACTCCGTTCAACCTAGTTCATTATCAAACTGTGCTATTTCATGCATTTATTTAGAATAACTCTGTTGGACAGGACTTAGTGATCATATTCCTACATGGTTAGTTGTAAGTAAGTATTTCTTGTAGGAAAATAACTTAGGACAATTTCCAGAAGGAATAATAAGTTTATGGGGAATGGCAGAAAAGAACAGCCTGAGGCCAGGTCACGAAACTCAGTAGTTTCTTTTTTCCTTCTGGCTAACCTGCCTTGACTGTGATTATCTTTGCTAGTTGACTATTGTGGGCAGATATGACAGTGGATGATATTATAACTTTCGTCACTGTACAGTTACTCCTGGACAACGAGCAGATGGTAAATATAATGTCTAAAAGCATCATTTAAAATAGACGTTCGCATTACAAGTGTTTTTGGTGAGAGAAGTGAATGTAGATAAATGCCAATCAGTCAGTTGACTATGGTGAAGGATTTTAAAGGAAGTGAAAATTAATGTTCACTTTCCCAAACCCAAACAACCATGATCTTGTTCCAGAAAAATGGGTATGATTTAAAGTACTGTTCCAAGTAATGCTCTTCAATATTTTATATCTGCATAAGAGCTATTTGAACAATGCAGCTCCGTTCTGTTATGCATCATAAAGATATGATTAAGCATTTATGTTTTCCTAATATTATAAAATTGCCACGTTAGGTATTCTGTTTACCTTGAAATAAGATTAAGTATCAGACAATAAGAAAACAGAAACAAGATTGCTATAATGTAGTTATAAATTTCTGTGATGCAAAATGGAGACAATACTGATGTTTGCTACTTAAAAATTTGTGCTCTTTTAGTATCTACATCTGCAAACTCATAACACATGGCAATTCCAGTTGCACTATTACTAGACTTTGAAGAAGGAAGATACAAATCTAAATTATATCTTTGTGTTTCAGAGATAGTTGTACATACTATATGTTATTATTCAATAACACATAATATTATAATGGTATCTAATATAAAGGCTGGACTTACTTGGGTCCTATCCAAACAAATTTAAATTTTAATTAGCAAACATAATTTACTAAAAAGTTTATCTTAAATGATATTTGAAGACATTAATGCAAAAGGGCATTGTTAAAAATATGTTTTAATGTTTTGATAATTTGATAATGATAACAAAGAAACATTTCCAAATTTTCGAAAGGGTAGCAAGAGGAAGCATCTCAGAGTGAAAATTTAAGGAAAATCATAGCAAAGGTCTTCAGTGTCTTGGAATGGCTCTAATTATAGATTATCACATGAGGAATATTACAGTTGAAGCTGCAATGAACATT
>NW_012141191.1:1854907-1860113 GCF_000956105.1 Propithecus coquereli
TTTTTTTGGAAGATTTTTTATTGCTGTTCCAGTTTCTACACTTGATATTAGTCGTTCAGGATTTCTGTTTCCTCCTGATTGAGCTTAGGGAGGTTGTGTGTTTCCAAGAATTCGTCCACTTCCTCCACGTTTTGTAACTTTTGGGCACATAGATTTTTATAGTATTCAAAGATAACGTTTTGTATTTCCATGACGTCTGTAGTGACCTCTCCTTTTTCATTTCTGATTGAGTTTATTAAAGTCCTTTCTATTCTAGATCTTGTCAGTCTAGCAAGAGGGCTATCAATTTTGTTTATCTTTTTGAAAAACCAGCTTTCGGTTTTATTGATCTTCTGTATAGTTCTTTTGTTCTCAATTTCATTTAGTTCTGCTCTAATCTTAGTTATTTTCTTTCTTCTGCTAGGTTGAGAATTAATTTGCTCTTCCTTTCCAGTTCCTTGAGACAGTTTATCGGTTTGTTGATTTGTGAGCTTTCTGTCTTTTGGATGTGAGCATTTAATACTATTAGTTTTTCCTCTCAGGAATGCTTTTGCTGTATCCCACAGGTTTTGATAGCTTGTGTCCCCATTATCATTTTATCCAAAGAATTTTTTGACCTCCATCTGAATCTCTTCCTTCACTCGGCAGTCATTTAGCAATAGATTGTTTAATTTCCATGACTTTGTGAAGTGGTGAGTGTTTCCATTGGAATTGATCTCTAGATTTATACCACTATGGTCTGAGAAGATACATGGTAAATTTCTATTTTTTTAAATTTGTTGAGGTCTGATTTGTGGCCTAGGATGTGGTCAATTTTGGAGAAAGTTCCATGAGCTGATGAGAAGAATGTATATTCAGCTTTATTTGGGTGGAATGTTCTGTAGATGTCTGTTAGATCCATTCGTTCTAGAGCTCTGTTTAAGTCTATTATTTCTTTGCTTATTTTCTGTTTGGAGGATCTATCCATTTCAGACAGTGGGGTGTTGAAATCCCCCACTACTATGGCATTACTGTTTATCATGCTATTTAGTTCATACAGGGTTTGCTTTGTATATCTGGGTTCTCCTGTGTTGGGTGCATAAATATTAAGAATTGTTAAGTCTTCTTGTTGGATTTTTCCTTTCACCATTATATAGTGACCATCTTTGTCTTTCTTTACTTTTGCTATTTTAAAATTTATGCTGTCTGAAATCAGAATCACTACCCCTGCTCTCTTTTGGTTTCCATTTGCCTGAAAGTTTGTTTTCCAACCCTTAACCTTGAATCTGAAAGTGTCTTTGTGGGTTAGATGAGTTTCCTGGACACAGCAGATACTTGGCTTATCCACTCAGCCAGTCTATGTCTTTTTAAAGGACAATTCCAGCCATTCACATTTATTGAGAAGATTGATATTTGGGTAGATTTCTGTTCATATTGTTCAGTAAGTTCTTATTGCTTTGTTTTACCTCTCAAGCCATTGTGGCATCCAGAGTTTGGGTTTTAACTCCAGTGTTTTTAATTTGGTGGGTGTCTATTATGCTGGTCAGAATATAATGCAGGTCTGAGTACTTCCTGCCGAGAAGGTCTGGTCTTTGCAAATTCCATCAGTGATTGCTTGTCTGGGATAGTCTTTATTTCTCCCTCGTAGATGAAGCTCAGTTTTGCTGGGAAAGAATTCTAGGTCGGCCATTGTTCTGTTTAAGAAGATTGAGGATGGGTCCCTAGTCCTTTCTGGCTTGTAGGGTTTTATTTGAGAAGTCTGCAGTTAGTCTGATAGGTTTTCCTTTGTAGGTTATCTGTTGTTTTCATCTTCCTGTGCAAAGGATTTCCTCTTTCATGTTAACTTTGTCCAGTCTGATAATTATGTAACGTGGTGTTTGCCTCTTCACATTGCGTCTCCCAGGAGTTCCTTGTGTTTCTTGTATCTGGATATCTAGTTTTCTGGCCAGGCCAGGCATATTTTCCTCCAGTATTCCAAGAAATAGATTTTCCAGCCCTTGTGTATTTTCTTCTTCTCTCTCTGGGATGCTTATAATTCTTATATTTGGTTTCTTTATATAATCCCACATTTCTTGTATGTTCTGCTCTTATCTCTCACTTCTGTGTTCTTTTTCTTCATCTGATTTGTTTAGTACATAGGCATTATCTTCAAGCTCTGAGATTCTCTCCTCTGTGTGATCTATTCTATTTTTAAGGCTTTCCATTGTGTTTTGAAGTTCCTTGAATGCCTCCTTCATTTCTAAGATTTCTGTTTGGTTTTTTCATAATATTTCAATTTCTTTAGAGAATTTTCCATTCATTTCCTGTATTGTTCTTATGTTTTCTTTGTGTTGGGTTTCTATTTTCTCTTCAATTCCACTGAGTTTCCTTACAATCCATATTCAGAATTCTTCCTCCATCAATTTAATCATTTCACTTAATTTAGTATCTGATTTTGAAGGTCTCATGATTTGTTTCGGGGGTGACTTTTCTCTCTGCTCTTTCATATTCCCTGTGTTCTTTCTCTGGTTCTTTCTCATCAGGGTAATTCATTGAGAACTGGGAGTTCTAGGACTAGTTTGTGCCCTTAACTTTAAGCTCCCACAGGGCTTAACAGTGGTGGGAGGAGACACGCTGGTCTTGTATTGCTTTAGAAGTATTTTGGCAAGTTGAGTTACCTCTGACTTGTTGTCTTCACCTCTTGCTAGTGGAAATTAGTGAGTTCGTTCCCCCAATTTAAGCTCCCATGTGGTGAATCACACCTGTGTGTATAACTCCACTGCCCTCTAATAGCTTAAGATGGAGGGCACTGTGAGAGTGGGGTTACTCTTTCTGTCATTGGTTGTAGATTGTGTGGAGGAGCCAGTTATCGAGGTAATCCAATGCCTCTGTGTTGGTTTCTGGTCCCCAGGTGAAGAATACTAATGCCCCAATCTTTAGGAAGAATCTTGCCACTCCCAAGTGTTACTTGGACCCTATTCCCCCTTAAAGTGGTGGCAGGAGAAAGGCAGATTGCAGCTGCTGCCTACCAGCCTGGATGTGTGTGCTTCTTTGGTTGCTTGATCTGCTGCTAGGGGGAGCTGCTAATATGTTATTCAGGGTTCTTCCACCACACTTGGAAGGGTGCTCCTGTTGGGATGGGTTACTCGGTGAACCTGCTGTGGCTTCTGGCCAGGATTTCCTTCCCTGACCAGGAACCCTACTGTTGCCAGCTACCCAGACACGGAGATCAGGCCCCAGAGTTATGATCCTACTGTACGACCTAAGCCGGTCTGAAAAGCCAAGTCACTGGGCTGTCAACTATTGGTCTGCACCAAGTCCCCGCAGAGTCACGCCAGTCGCACAGGGAAAGTAGCTTTTCTTGCCTCTCGCTACCTCCAGGGGTGGAGCCTACCACTTTTGGAGCGAAAGTCGCTGCACTAGGGCGAGGGGTGATGCCCGAGTCCACCCAGCGCCCCAGCGCCTATGAATCCTGCAGGTGTCAGCCTCCCATGACTAGGGAAGCACTCAAAATTCACCCATCAAAATGGGCCAGCTGGTTGACAATAGGTTGCAGAAGGGCGGAGCCTGTAACGAGAATCCCCGGGCTGGAGGAAGGGCGGTGCCTGAAACGGTAGCGCACCACAGCATCTGGGTCATGGACTCCCAAATTGGCGGCCGCCCACCCACAGAGTGCTAGCAGGGGGGGCGACTGTTCAGGAGTTGGCGGATGCCGGATTGAGGATCTGAGTCAACAGGATGCCCTGTTGTCTCTTGTGTGTCGCCCTCCCGCAATCTCGGGCCTGTCTGGCAGGAGGGCATGCTCTTTCTGACCAGCCTGGAGCCGGCGTACTCATCTGCAGTGGTTTCCAGGTTCGAGCCCCCTTTTCAGTGTTCACCTCTTGTTCTGGTTCCACTGACTGCCAGGGGTGAGGTGCTTGTATCCTAACTCCCTCGAGTGGTAGCTCAGACCAGTTCCTCCCCCACCCAGTGCAGTCCTAGCACAGAGCTCCTGGGAGTTCAAGATGCTTCCCACTATTGTCCTCTCCACAAAGCCCAACATCTCTTGCCCCGATTTTGCACTGACTTCAGGCAGGTCCCTGTCTGAGTGGGTGTGGAGATCAGTGGGGAAGCAGAATGTTCTCCTGTGAGTCAGATCCCGCTGCACTTGCTGGCCAGGCAGGTGCAGCCATCCCATGCTTTTTTCTCTATTGTTTATCTCATACTCTCCAGATTTTGCGAACCTATATCCCATTCACCATTTTTTGTTTTCCTGTGTTGTGTGTCCCATGCTGTTTCTCTTCAGTTTCACAATGCTGTTCTTGTAGGGGAGAGATCCACTTGTGCATAGCAGACCGAATTCTTCACCTCTTTCTCTGGGAGCAGGGAGCCAGGAGGTCACCCTTATTCTGCCATTTTTACTCCTCCATATAACCTATTTTTGATGAATAGAAACTGGAAGTATACATTTAACTTGGAAAAAAGAAATTAGGATTATAATGATCAAGATGATGATGATGAAATAACTAGCAGTTACTGAACATTTACCGTGTGCCAGGCACTGTTATATTAGTTTTATATGCATTTCTTTATTTAATCCTAACAACCTGGATGAAGCAGAATGTTTTTTTAAATTATTGGGAAACATCGTGTTCTTTTTTAAAATTTTTAATCATTATGGGTACATAATAGTTGTATGTATTTATAGGGTATATGTGATGTTTTGACATAAGCATACAGTACGAATTAATCAAATAAGGATAATTGGGGTATCCATCACCTCAGACATTTATCATTTCTTTGTGCTACGAACATTCCAATTCCATTCTTTTAGTTATTTTAAAGTATACCGTAACTTATTGTTGATTCTAGGCACATTGTTGTTCTATCAAATATTGTTCATTCTATCTAACTATATTTTCGTACCCATTAACCATCCCCACTTTATCCACCCCCCCCCACTACACTGGTGACCATCATTCTATCTCTGTCTCCGTGAGATCAATTATTTTTAATATTTAGCTCCCACATATGAGTGAGAACATGTGATATTTGTCTTTCTGTGCTTGGCTTATTTCACTTAACGTAATGTTCTCAGTTCCATCCATGTTGTTGCAAATGGCAGGATTTCATTCTTTTTTTTTTGTGGCTATGTAATATTCTATTGTGTATATGTACCACATTTTCTTTATTGATCCATCTGTTCATGGATACTTAGGTTCATTCCAAATCTTGACTATTGTGAATAGTGTTGTGATAAACATGGGAGTGCAGATATCTTCTTGATATA
>NW_012141191.1:1861581-1887929 GCF_000956105.1 Propithecus coquereli
ATTACTCTGTGAGTCTTAATCTGCTCAACTTTGATGAAGCCTATGGAAATGTACATTTCCATTGTGCCGTAAGGTGGGGGGTCCCTCTCACTCTACCAGTCAGCCTCTATCTTATTCAGTCTTCAAAAACATACAAGGTCTTAATGGTGAAACCATATAGTTTTATAATTTTCCTCATCGGAAATATTGGTACGAATTTCATTTGGATTCTGGGATAGTAGAGAGGTAAATTCAGAGCTGTCATAATACTGATGTAGAATGTATTTCTGAATTCATATTATCCCATCTCAATCCTACTAATCTGAAGCACTGTTGGCACAGGCAATCTTCAAAGAAAATGAAGTACTTTTTTAGCCCTAATATGAGCCAATTGATGGTCTGGAATATATAATGAACTTGAAGCCCAGGAAAGCTGGATTTAAAGCATAGGATGTTTTATCTGCTTTTGATTTCACAGATTGGCTAACCTAACTGATCTTCAGTAACTTTACCCAGGAAATACCACAAAAACAGGTCAGTGGCCATTCTAAGAATAATTTATATTCTGATAATTCTGTCAGAAATAATAAAAATTATTTTCAGAAAAGTCAACTACCAAACTAACTATTCAAAATGACTACATGAACTGAAGAATTTTTGAAACAATTTCTCTATTTGTAAAAATGGGAAAGGTATGCTTTTCTTTCCAGGTAATTTCGTGGATTAAATGAGGTGTATAATGCCTGTGAAAGCCCTTAGCATAGCAACAACTACCTAGGAGAAAGTAAGGAAGTAACTTAATTTTGCTGTTCTAAGATATTCAGCCACAGAAAATAAAAAATGTCTAGTAGACATAGCAACTGTTTATAAAATGTGGCAATCATTCATAAATAAATCACAAAACTTTTTCTGTATAATCTATGAATGATTATTAACATTTATTTGAATTATTACCACCATTGCTCCCTGAAGTGTGTGTGTAACTTTTAAATTCTTACCATTAGGGCAAAAATGAGGAATAAGTAATTTTTCTTCTTAAGGGATTTAAACTCTAAGCTCCTTGTCAATAATCATAAAAATGACAAATTTTCTTTATTTTTTATTTCTTTAAGTCATTTGACACTTTTGTAGAAGAGAAAATATTTCTTAAACCTCATGAGAGTTGTACACTTTGAATTTTTTCCTCAACCAAAGGAGAACATTCTATTTCTTAGAAAAATGCAAATCAATCATCAACTTCTTTCAAATTCTTGTTAATGTTCATATTTTGCCCTCCTCCCATGAATTGTGAATATTCTTAATGGCATCTAAAATGGTAAAGCCTTTCCTAAAGGTTTCCAATTGACTTTGCCCAGATCCATCAAAGAAATCACTGTCTATGGCAGTGATAGCCTTATAAAAATCTATTTCTTAAATAATAAGACTTGAAAATTGAAATCACTCCTTGACCCATGGGCTGCAGAATGGATGCTGGGTTAGTAGACATGAAAACAACATAAATCTCCCTGTATATCTCCATTAGAGCTCTTGAGTGACCAGGTGCATTGTTATTGAACAGTCATAATTGAAAAGAATCTTTTTTTCTGAGTGGTAGGTCTCAACAGTGGGCTTAAAATATTCAATAAACCTTGCTGTGAACAGATGTGCTATCCTCCACACTTTGTTGTTCCATTTGTAGAGCACAGGCACAGTAGATTTCGCATAATTCTTAAGGGCCCTAGGATTATCAGTATGATAAATGAGCATTGGCTTCAACTTAGTCGTTGGGTGCAGCAGCCCCTTTGAGAGTTAGCTTGCCCTTTGAGGCTTTGAAGGACTTAAATGCACCTCTCTAGCTGTGAAAGGCCTAGGTAGCATCTTTTTCCAATAGAGGACTGTTTTGTCCACATTGAAAATCTGTTGTTCAATGTAACCACCTTCCTCAATGATCTTAGCTAGATCTTCTCAAAAACTTGCTGAAGCTTTTCCATCAGTATTTGCTATTTCACCTTGCACTTTTATGTTATGGAGAAGCCTTCTTAAATCGTGTGAACCTACCTCTGCCAGCTTCAAACTTTGCTTCTGCATCTTCCTCACCTCTCCCAGCCTTCATAGAATTGAAGACAGTTAGGAGTTTGATCTGGATTAGATTTTGGCTTAAGGAAATGTTGTGGCTGGTTTGACCTATCCAGACCACTCAGACTTTCTCCATATCAGCAATAAGGCTGTTTTGCTTTCTTATCCTTCATGTGTTCACTGGAGTAACATTTTTAACTTCCAGCAAGAACTTTCCCTTTGCATTCACAACTTGACTAACTGTTTTGTGCAAGAGACCTAGCTTTTGATCTTTCTCAGCTTTCAACATGCCTTCCTAACTAAATTTAATTGTTTCTAGCTTTTGATGTAAGGTGAGAGGTGTGCAACTCTTCCTTTCACTTGTATATTTAGAGGCCGTTTTAGGGTTATTAACTGATCTAATTTCAAAATTGTTGTATCTCAGAGAATAGGGAGGCCCAAGGAGAGGGAAACAGGAAGGGAGAGAAACAAGCAAATAGCTGGTAGGTGCAGCAGTCAGAACACAGGTAACATTTATTGATTAAGTTTGCCATTTTATATGGATCTGGTTGATCATGCACCAAAACAATTGCAATCGTAACATCAAAGGTCACTGATCACAGATTACCAGAACAGATATAATAATTATTTAAAAAGTTTGAAATATTGTGTGAATTATGAGAATGTGATACAGACATGAAAGGAGCATGTGCTTTACACAGGGTTGCTACAAACTTCAGTTTATAAAAATGACAGTATCTATGAAGTGCAATAGAGTGATGTACAATAAAATGAGATATGCCTGTACATGCAAAGAAGTACACAAATTATAAGTTTAGAAATTGAATATTCACAAAGTAAACACTTTTGTAACTATAACTCCAGTCAAATTGACCATCCCCAGCAAGTCAGAAACCCCCTCTAGCCTTCTTTCCAGTCAGTACCCATCTAGATACAGCTTTATTAGATTCTCTCTCTTCTTTGTTGAATTTCTCTAAGTTTTGATTTTATAGAAATGTGTCCATTTTATCTATATATTCAAGCGTATTGGCATAAAGTGTTTCATAAACTCCTGTTATTTTTTAAATATGTAGAGTATTACTCCTTTTTGAATTCCTAGTATTAGTATTAGTATTTACCCTCTTTTTTCCCCATGATCAGCATCACTAGGAATTAATTTGATTAGTCCTCTCAGATAAATGAATTTCATTGTTAATTTCTCCTATTATATACTTGTCTTCTATTTCATGCATCTCTGTTCTTTGCTTTTATTTTCATTATTTTTTTCCTCTACTTTTTTGGGTTTTAATTTGTGGTTCATTTTCTAAATTCCTAAGATGGATAGTTAAATTATTGATTTTAGTCATTCTTTTGTAATATATGTATTTAAGACCATCTTGCTTCTAGATATGGCTTTTTCTGCATCTTACATGTATACAGACAGGTATGTCTTATTTTTGGTATCATTCAGTTTACCTGTTTTCTAAATTCCATTGTGATTTCTTCTTTGACTTACATGTTGTTTATTTGGAGGATCTTTCTATTTGTCATACATTTCATTTTCACTTAATATTTTTATTTGGTGAAATTAAGTGGATTCAACAGAGTCCATTATTTATTACAAGTTGTCTAATTTGTGTATTACTATTTGCCTAGTTGTTTTATTGTAGGTCATAAAGATTTCATTTTGTTGTGGATCATAAAGATTTGTTTTTTTTTTTTTAATGAATCAAAGCCAAAACCTTTCACGTATTACCTAAACTTATTTGTCAGAGCAAACATTTCAGAATAGTAAATCGCTAAAACCATTACATATAACTATGTTGAGGCTACAGGCATTTATATAACAAGTGTTATAAAATACTACATATTAACCATTAACCTATCTTTATTTATTAATTGTTTTTTTTTCATAGTGTAGAATCATCCTTTTATTTTGGTTGAAAACACACAGTAATTTTGGGGGATTATAATTAAGATTTAACAACATTACAATTCTAACAAATAACTTAAAATCAGAGATCTCGAGATAAATATAAATATTTCATGGATAATAGGGAACCCCGGTATTAAGACTACATCTATTGCCAATGACTCAGATGTTTCTTTCTAATGAATTGACCATTACATTTCCAAAGTTCTGAAATGGCCAACAGACCATAGAAAGATAATTCTTTAGGCTCCTGTTTGAAACCAACAGCTTCAGCAAACTGCTGGCCTTGATTCAGGGCCAAATATTAATGTTTTAAAACTGTAATACCCATACACATCCAATATTAGAAGATCAAGCTCATTTTAGCCTGGCATTGAAATTGGTGAACAAGCGAAGCTCTGCTTAGTGTGCTAATCAAATATAATTTATAGGAGACTAGAAACTTTTTTCAATGCTGTGAGGTTTAGATAAATATTGTTACAATTAATAAATAGTCTTAAAACTGCTATTTAAATTTTACTAAGTAACTTTTGGTCCAAAAAGATAAAAATAATGAATGTTATGTTGAATACTATAGGAGTAATAATAACAGTAATTGGTGAGTTATAATCCTATATTTCTATATATCAAAGGATGGTTTAACAATTTTTAAGAGGCGGTAGAATTAATATGTCATTTTTAGCATTTGTAGTATAAGAAAAATCTCATTAGAATAATTAAAGGAAATCTCAAAATTTTGACTCAAATTTGGTATCATGTTATATATTCTAACATAAACCACACAATGCCTATAAGGAAGATTATTATTAACCTCATTGTTAGAAAAATCAGAGGATCCCTGTAACAGGGTAAAGTGATAAGAATTTAAAAATAGATATTGGGGACTCATATAACTACATGTAGTGTATTTTACAATTTCCTGTGAATATTCTCAAAGCAATATTCTAGGTGTATGTGATAATAAGTTATTTATATGGGATATTTTTTAGGTTAGCATTTGAATAATTGTAATTCTTTATTTTTAAAAATGTGATTGATATTTATTTGTACTATAATACTAAACTAAATGCATCTTTAGAGTTTCTGATAAATATGTGTTTTTCTCCTTCCTCAGCTTGAAATTATTAAATGTAATCTTTTGATATAGATTATTGCAGGGATTTATTAATACTAATAAGACTTTGCAGGCTGTGCTATAGGCTGAGAGGTATTTTTGAGAAGAAGGCAGGAGGGGAGCATTTTCTGAAACAATTAGAGATTCACTGAAAGAATGGAAGGCTTCAGTGACATAAAGCACTTTGGCCTGGACTTAGCAAGTATGAAGTTGGAGGTGACTTCACAGCTCTCATTCTGTGCTGCTTTTTCCGAAGAACTTAGGTGAGGCCAGCAACTGTGACTTCACTCTGTCGTGCCATGGTGGGTTGGTTTCCTCATGATGAAATGGCTTCAGTGAGCAAGTTGAACTTGGGTTTCTCAGGCTTCCTTTAGCTTTAAATTTTCTGTCATTTTAAGATCCTAGGAATTAAAGAGTAGGAAAGTAGTCTGCCCTAACCACCTTACTTCACTTTTTTAAAGGACTGTGGATTGTCGGTGAACACTACGTAAGTCTACAAATACGAAATTTAAAAATAAAAACTTTAGGTTGAGAGTATGGTTAGAAATATGGTTATATAGGTTATCATTCTCTGGCTATTACTAGATTGTATTAAGTGGCTGCTACAAGCAGGCATGATTGAGATAGTCAATTAACTAGCAAGCTAACAAATCAAGAAGAAAACTGAACCATTGAACTAATTTTTTTCCCTTTCAAAAAGAAAAAGTGAAAGTAGTAAAGAGAAAAAAAAGAAAAAAGAGAAAGTGAGCTAGTGGATCAAGAATGCAGTTTAAAGTACATAGGACCATATGTGTATGTTATTATTTTGTGGCACCTCTTACGTATATTCCTGCTGAAGATGTAGATGTGTCTGTTATATGCAATGTAAATATACAACCCAATGCAGTAGGTACAAACAATATGTGGTTTTTACGAATGCTACTAAGCAGGAAACTCCAGGGCACGTAAAAGAACTTATAGCATATTGAGAGTTGTAGGAAATCCTGTAATTTGCATCTCTAAACGTTATTGGAACAAGTCATGGTATAGAGATAATGATAAACACATTCACGTATTGTTTGTGAACTACCCTGGAGTGAACATGAGACTCTAGCCATAAAATTTCTCTGCCGTTTTTTCTCTTTTTAATTTTTTCCTCAGACTTATAAACTTCTGGGAGCTATGCACAGAGAGAACCTTTCATTTTATCACAGTTCTATTCATTCATTCAACATTTTTTTTTCAGAGCACCTCTATGTGCTATGCTTCCTGCTCCCTGCTGGGCAAATAGGATTGTACAAGATAGACATACATGGTCCCTGCTTTCAGGGGGCTTTCCATTTACTGGGCGGGGCACTCCTCTATTCCCTTGGTACAAAAAATCTATTGGTGAAATTTTTTATTTTTGCCCTTTTGGCCTTGAGATAAAAGCTCCCTTGCTGTTCCTAGGATTCACATGGAAGTTCAGGCCTGGAGTTTAGCCAGCTGCCTGAGAATTTTCCAATCACTCGGTCTGTTAGTAAAAGATTCAGGGTAGCAGTAGCTCCCCTGGATAAACTCTGCAGCTGTCAAACAAGTAATATCAGATGGTCCAAATCAGCTTCTACAATTTTACTCACAATCAGAGGCAACAGCACCGTTGGGAGTCTCATCACATTTTCCCAAAGAAGAATTTATTTAAGGTCACTGTGGCATATCTAAAATCTTGGTTCTCTCCTTAAACATTCAGGTGCAACTCTGGTTACTGAAACTTTTTCAGTCAGTGGATCTAATGCGTGTGTGTGTATGTGTGTGTGTGTGTATGTGTGTGTGTGTGTGTGTGTGTGTGTGTGTGTGAGAGAGAGAGAGAGAGAGAGGGAGAGAGAGAGAGAGAATGTGTGCATATAACACACACCAATATATATTTAACTTAGGAAGATACTAAGATAGCAAGTTGAAAGACCAGCTATTTAAGACATTTGAAGTAGAAGAAGATATCTAATAGGAAGATGGCAACAAAGCAGCATCCAACTATTCTAAGAGTAATTGAACATTTACCCCGGGGCCTGTGCAGACACTAACTGTAATGTATTTCCCAAGAGTGGTGGTAGCTTCCCCATGGAAATTCTGCCAGTAATTTAGTAACCTAGAGAAATTTCTAATTCCTTGTGCCTTTGTTCACTTTGGTTTTCAGACCACTTTTGCCTTTATCCTCTTATTTCATGATTTTGGTGAGCTTGGACCTGGACTAGGTCTTTTTTGGGTGAGAAAACAGGCTTGGAGGGATTGGTTACTAAACTGTGAAACCATAACTAGAGCTCAGGTCTTTTTTCTCTTCCCTTCATACTCTTTTTCTGCTATACAACCTTACCCATAATCAAAAGAGAATTAAAAAGAAAAAAAAACTGTGCAAAATGTTATATTTACAAACTTGCCTTTTACTGGTAAATTTCAACTTGGTGCACTTTAGTAAATTTCCATTTCATTATCTATAAAATAGAGATAATAAAATCTTCCTCATCAAGTTCTCCTGAGGATTAATGTCCTTATCCCTAGCATCTGGGATAGAGGCAGACACTCCACTCGAAGATGGTCAGCTGTTGTTATGCAAAATACTTTTGTGTGCATGGTTCCTTATGATCGTTTGTATATATTCTTCTCAAAATGTGCTCTTAGTCCATAGTAAAGCATTGCCAGGATCTCTAGATTTTCAAACTATTGTTTTAAGGAAAAAAATTTGATTCTGAGGTTGCATTGAATGTTTTTCTTGGAATCATTTGGTTTTGTTTATCCTCTTGGAACAAGACAGTTTGAGGAAAACCTGTAAGAAATTCCTTATTAATTCTATTCATCATATACAAGTTAATGCCTCTGTCTGCCTGACATCCTAAGACAGTCAATTAAACAGGCTCATTTGCCCTATGAAAATCTTCAATTTCTTTCAGTTGGTGGAATCTTGTCTATAAAAAATCCATTTGAATTTGTAATGACTGTTTAAATTTCTGAGTGTGCAGATTCACCACTGGAAAATTGTTTCTATTAGAGAGTAATCTGAATGGAAATTACTGAATTCATTTTAGGTCGACCTCTCACATAGTAAAATATATATAGATATATATATATTAATATCTTAAACATCCAAGTAGAAAGAAACTCTTCTTGCCATGAGCTGTGCCCTAGGAAACAAATTATTAGTAGGAGAATGCTCTCTTGGGAAGATAATATTTTAAGATAACAACTGAATGTATCCTTAAAATACATAGACAATTATAGCTGCTATACAAGTGCTGAGCAAACTGGTTACATAGGTGGCTTAGGTGTGGAGAACCATATTTCCTTCTCCCTCCTACCCCTGTACCACCTTAACCTTTCATCATGCTTGGGCGGTGAGACCCCAGCTGTTTGCAGGCCTTCTGAGAACCCGGTACGGCCGCCCTCTTCCTCAGCCAGTGCTTGTCCCATGCCCCGTGCACTTCTCCGCTCAACTCCCCGGTGCCACCACGAAGTGTCATTCCTTCTTGCTCTTTAACTTTGTTTCTTCTGTTTTCCACGGAAATGGTGGTAGCATAAAGCTGTCCATGGTAAGGTGCTTATGGGTGCTCTTTTATAGGTTATTACATATTTGTACTTTAAAAACTTGGGCCTTAATGATAGAAAAGAGATCAATTCAAATTTTAAGGTTACCACATTTACCAATTTTGAGTGTTTACTATGTGCTGCGCAATTACACTAGATCCTTTATTTATAAATTTCCTATGATGACCAGTCTCTGAAGAGCTCTTTTAACAGTTTTTTACCTCATTTTATCTGTTTCTGCTCAAGTGGAACCTCAGGTCTTCCTACCCATCCCCATCCTTCTTACCCCCCTTTTCTATTTAATTTTGTTTTCTATTACTTATTGTTGGGGAAATTTCAATGCTAATTCCGCTTAAAACCACAAAAGCAGCTAAGTAGAATTATGCACCTGTTAGCTAAAACCGCAAAACAGTTAAGCAAAATTATGAGCCTGTTATAACTTTACTGCTTGTAAAAAGTGCTGCTAATTGGCTATCTTTTAAATCCTATTGCTAATTGGTTAACCATTTATGCTTGTATGCTATTAGATATGTCTAACCCAAAAAAAGTATAAAACTTGACAAAAATGAGAAAGCGGTGCTCAGAATTTGGAGACTTGTCTCCTCTGGGCCCGCCGGCGAGAATAGACGCTGACTCTCCAACTCTCTACGTGCCGCTCGGTTATTCCCTTCAGGACCGGTTGCTGTAACACTTGCTGTAACATCATCATATGGGCATGATATCAAATACTTGTCTGTATATTTGCTTATATTCTGTCACATCCACTAAAATGGCAGCCCCATGAGAACATGAACTTTCTTTTGTTTGCCACTGTACCTCCTGGTGTTAGAACAATAGGTGCTACATACTTACTTGTTGAACGAAGTGAAGCATTATCTCCATTTTGTAGTTGAGGAAACTGTGTAAAACGTAAGTGATAACTCAAAGCCACATAAATAGAAAGGGTAGAAATAGACCAGAATCCAGGCTTGTTTGGCTCCAAGCCCTTCTGTTTCTCATTATACCATGCTGGAACTTTCTTCACCCCCAATATAACAAGGAGGGATTCTAATTAAATAAATGGCAGATGATACAATAGCTCTTCAAGAGACAGTTTTTTTTGCTAAGTCACACCCTTCAGAATCTCTAAAGTCATAATGCATGTGTCGCCATCTATTCCACCTGTACAGCTAGTCCAGTTATATGCTTACATTTGGGGAATTTTCAGAATCTAAGATAAAATGATGTCTTGAATGAAATTAAGTTTAGGGGAACATTATTATGAGAGAAATAATACAAAGATCAGTTCAGTATGAGACCTGGATATTGGAAAATAGTAAAAATATAGAGAAATAATTATTATAATTTTTACATGGGGCCTGGGGTTTTCTTAGCAGGAAGACAAAACCCACCACAAACATCAGTTCAGTATGAGACCTGGATATTGGAAAATAGTAAAAATATAGAGAAATAATTATTATAATTTTTACGTGGGGCCTGGGGTTTTCTTAGCAGGAAGACAAAACCCACCACAAACATGCTGTTATGTGATTTAATGTAAGAAAGCAATTTATTATGAATCAGTGGGATGTCTGTAGGTAGACTCCATTTGCTCATTTATTCCAGGGACCCAGGGTCACAGAACGATGCAGGCAGTGGGGACTTTGCTTGTTGTCTACTTCAAGCTAAAAGGGAAATGAACTCTGCTGACCTTAAGTTCTTGTTAGTTAGCTTATTTACTTATGTAACTTTCTTTTTTTTTTCCTTCCTGACGCAGTGTCACTAAAACCAGGTCTTTCTTTTGTCCGTAGGTCTACATTGTTAAAATGAGCAGATTCTAGTGAGAAACAACATTGCATCTTATTATTTTATTTCCTTTCTGAAAAAGAATAGATTCTTTTCCCCAGGCGAACGCTTATGAACATTCATGTGATTATTCAGTTAAAAAGAAAAAGGATATATTCTTGTGTCTGAGTAAATCTTTAGTGATTCACAGTTACTGGTTTGCTTAATTGTAGACTTCTCTGTCATTATTTTCAGTGCCTTCGGTCAGTAACTTCCCAGAATGATAAAAGACATTTTATTTAATGAGACATACTATTCTAAGCTGTAGGTATAAATATTCTTTTATTGTCTTGTTCATGAGATGCTTAGACCTCCCGCCTCCTAGGTTGGTGAAGATTTTAAAAATCACTTCCTTGTCCCAGTTTAGCTCTGAGCCTCATGTTAAATCCTAAGAGGATTTATAATCCTTTATAGTCATTTGGAATAACCAGTTGGGTTCTGCGATAAGCAAACAAATTAGCCGACCTTCCTTTAATGACTCTCCCTTTCTCCCTGACACTGCTGAAGGCAGATGTGTTAAGGTAATCTGCCCACCACACGCATATTTTACCCTGACCAATTAGTGGTTGGAAATGTCCAGAAGAATATCCCATTTAATTAGCCATAGACAAACGATGACTGCATGTGTCTCATACTGTCTTTGAATGTTCAAGTTCCCTTAAAACGGTTCAAGAATTAATTTTCAACATTGTCTTGGAACTGATACATCCTAATAGTGGTGAATAGAAATATTAAAGTTGCCCCAAGAATAACAATATCCTTTTTTTGGTCAATGGGAGCCTAGCTCTCTTTTTGTTGTTGTTGTCATATTCCATCTCTCTGCTTATTATTTGCTTTCCTGTTTCTCTCTTTTTTATTTTTTTGCTTGAATATAGATGTCTCATCATCCTACTGTGAAATAGTCTCATATTTTTTTTCTAATCTTATTATTTTTCCTGCTTGACATTTATAAATAAACAGCTTCCAAAAGCCAAATGAGCTTAAATACCTCAAGTTTAGCGGATATTAACAATTTCATCCATTTATTTCATAAATAATTTTGTATATTCAGTATGATGTAGGCCTGGGGACACAGTGGGATCTAAGCCAGGTTCAGGGTCTGCCCTCAGAATTTGTAGACAAAAGGGGTGACAGGCTTCTGCAAGCACTTAAATCTAGTGTGATGTGTTAATGGTAGTACAGAAAGCTATAGGAATGTGTACCAGGGGCTTCCTTCCCGGCCAGGCAGCCGGAAGAATTCCCAGAGGAAGTGTGACGTAAGCTAAGACTTGATGGGTGAGAATGAGTTAGCTTAGAAAGAGATTTTACAAAGCACATTTTTACTTCTTTTGGGCTTATGAGCTTCTAGTTCTGGCAAATGTATTTTATGTAGATGACTAGGGTCAGAAGAGTTGTTTGAAACCAAAAACAACTCATTGATTTGAAAATCAAACTTAATGTATAATTCTGAGCAAATACTGCAGCATGGTGACATGAAAATAGAATAATTTTGGAATGATAGGGGTTTGGGTTCAAATGGCATCTCACCCCTGCTGTTTATTAACTGAGAGCCCTGGACACACTGCTTAACGACAGCAGTATTTAGTTTTCTCTACCCAGGTTTTGTTTAGATTAAATGATGTATAAAGTATCTGCACATAGTAACTTCTGTCTAAATGGTATCAGTTTGTTATTGATTCAGGACTCTTGAACAGGATCTGAAAGCCATTGCATTATGCATTAGCAGTAGGGAGAGCAAGTTGGCCTGCTCAAAGTCATTTGAACTGAGTGATTGATTTTCCTCCCTTATTCATGACATGTGTCGCCCAAAAGACCATCAGGATGGCTAGATAGTAGAAAAGAGAGTTTTATTGGCAGTATCAGTTTGAAAACTGGGAAAGATAGTCTGATGTGAGCCAAAAGTGCTCTCTCTGAAGAATGAAGAAGAGAGTAGAGATTTTATAAAAAGAAGAAATGTTACATATTGTTCTTTGAAAATTGTCATTGGCACTAGTCAGGGTTTGGGAAACTGGCAATCTCTGGTGAGCAACGGGGGCGTTGAACAAAATTAGTTGTAGCTGGTTATCTCAGAAGCTATAGATAAAACTAGTTTCAGGTGACAAGTTGTTTTCAGCAGTCAGGCTTGTGGAGCATTGTATTCTTGGAGCAATGTTTCGTACCCTGAGTCCTTTTCCTCCTGACTTCTCGGTTCTGTTTTATTTGGGTATGACAAGAATGACCCAATTATGATGATCAACTTTCACACATGGCATGGGTACATTTTTCAGGATCAAATTACCCCATGCCAGCAAAGGTAAGGTGATCGTTGTGATTTTCTTGCAGTTAATAGTGAACCCAGATAATCTTAGTTTTATAAACAATGTGAATTTTATGTTTTTTTATGGACTCAAGAATCTATGCTAACATTTTTGGAGTGCTTCTTTATCCCTTTGCCGTTTTTTGGAGCACACCTTTGAAGTTCTATGTTTTATTCCTTTAATTTTAAAAAAGATGAATTTGGTAGAACTATGGATATTTCTGTAACAACCTCTCAATCCAGAGTCTGTGGAAAACAGTTCCATGGCAAACCACATTTAAGCAGTGTATGCATGGGAGGCAGTCTATAGAGGTTGGGAATTTAGATCCAAGGTACCCTGATTGTGTTCTAGGTCTGGTTCTGCTGCATACTTACTAACTTGGGCAAGTTCATATAATTGAGTCTCTATTTTCCCATCTCTACAATGGGGTTAACAATAGCCATGTTGACAGTAATTTCAGGATCAACTGAAATAATGAATATAAAATACACATTACATGCTAAGAATAGAGCAAGATCTAAATTAATGGTAACTATAATCTCCCAGTTTGGCTTGAAAAAAAAATGCACAACTTCATTCAGGTCTGTTGGCAGGTGGACTCCTTATTTGACTGATATAGGCATGACTTGAGACTAAGAAATCTATTATCACAGTGGGTAACGATGGCAGACCAGTGTTATTAACCTAGGAGTAATAGCAAATGCCTTCTTATTTCACTGGGCATTTCTCTTAATATACTCTTTACTCTTCAATAATATTAATAATTTGTTGGGTTCCAGCAAAGCCCACATGCCAGAATTTTGCCATGTGAAAATTGTATCGGAATGATCCTTTAGGACCATTAGTACAGATAGTAAAATGAGTGCAATTAACGTTTCTGGTTTCTCAACCTTAGCATTAGCGAGGCTTCTTGTTTTCAAAGCACTGTTCTGAAGATGATTCTGCTGTTTTAGTTTGTTTGCTTATTTTAAATGAAAGAATCACTCTTTATGTTCTTAAGCAATCTCAATGAAATGCCACTAGGCTTTCCTGAACCCGTGCCTGCTAAGCTTAATTCTTAAGGTGGTTATTATTATCATTTTTTATCTTCACAAGTGTTAGACTAAATTACATGCAATCATTAGCAAGAGCCATAATCTGTGTTCCCAAATCTCTCAGCTTTAGTAGCTACGGATACCGTTTGATTTGAAACTTTAGATCTAATTCATTATGTTAGAAGAAAATGTATTTAATTATAAGTTATAAGAATTGTTATCTATTATATCCAGGAGATTTACCTGTAGTCCTAGAGATAGGCAGTAATATTAAATACAATTATTCTGATGATCGTTAGTTTGAAACTTCAATTTCAACTCATATTTTTAGAGTTCCTAAGTACACTGGCTGCCCTGCTGGAATTGCTTTAACCAGATAAAAGCAACAGTATACTATCCTTCAGGGCCAGCCTTTGGGAAATAGTGAAGGAGGCAGAGTTTTGTTTTGTTTTGTTTTGTCACAGCTTCCAGTACCACAGCCTCCTTGCTGTTCTGAAGAACTCCCCAAGGTGAGCATCTTTGACTGTTCTTAGACCCTGCTCTTCTCTTCCTGAGGTCAGTATCCTTAGGTCTGGGCTGACTGTTAATGGCTCCAGGTGCATCTCCTCCCAGGAGAATTGGTTTTGTAATGAACTATTCCTGAATAAGGAAACCTTAAGTAAGGAAAAAAACAAATCCAAAAAATCTCTGCATTGAGGGATGTTAGGGTCATGTGAACAGACCTAGACTGGGCGTAGAGGAACTCTGTGTGAAGTCCATCCAGTTGCCTGTATATATGTGAGGTGTGGCCTTCAGGAACCTCATCTGTGGGCACGGTTAATGTGGCAGAGAGAGAACTAGCCGTGAGTTAGAAGCCCAAGGAGCCATCCCAATGTGGCATTAAGTAGTGTGTGATCTTAAGACAAATCGCCTCCGAGCTGAGACTTGGTTCTCTTGCCTGTATAACGAAGGGGCTTCCACTGGAACATTCTGTGATTATATAATCTCTTTCATCTCCTTTTGCATGCTACTTCCATTGGACTGTAGGTAAAACAAAAGTGGCAAGATTTTATTTTTCAAATATATTTGAAACTGATCTGGGACAAATGACTAGTTCTTTGGGCTTGTAATAAATCCAGTTTAATTCGTTTCAGGTTTTTGGTGGAAATCGTAGTGTAGTGTAGACTCTGAAAAGTCTAGAACAATTTCATGTGGAATAATTCATAAGCACTAGAAACAATGAAAGGCATTTTTACATGCCAGAAATTTCTCCATTGCTGTGAATGTACCATGGGGACACTACAAATTAATATGAAGTCTACTTGAAAAGGAAGCTTGCGTACAAACACAGATGCAAGAGAACCAAACTTGCTCCCTTTTCCAACCAGCTTGCCACATCTGGGCCCCTCATGTGTAAAACTCCTATAGCTACTACAGTCTAATGAACAATTTTGGTTGTGATCAGCCACAAGGACAAAGCATGAACCAATCCCTGCTATCGAATACTTCCACCATGGGGATAAACTTATTCTAGTCCCTTTTTCCTCATAGATTTTCACCGTGTCCCTTTAATTTTCCAGAAATTCTTTGAATGAGAGTTAAATTTTTTCTTATTCTGTGGTTTCTCGAAACATCATAGAGATATTCAGTGGTCTGATATATTTATTAGTTTTTGGAATTTGAAAGCCCATTTCAGAACTAGATGACAGTTAAGATTTTTCAGTTCTAATTTTTAAAAAGATTGTTATAAGGAATTTCTAATAAACACAAAAGGAGAGAATAATATAATGAACTGCCGTATGTCTATCAGCTCGCTCCCACAATTTCAACATTTTGGCAATCACTCTTCTTGATTATTTTTGGAACATTTTTATGTTAACTCCACTGTTATAATTAATAAAAACTATTATTTGATGATATGATGCTATGCTCTGGCTATGAAATCTTTAGAAAAATTTAGTTGAATGTACAGAGAACTACAAATGGGCTATTTTATCTGATTTCAAAAAGAGCTGATGCTGTGCAATCAGAGACCATCTCTAAGAGCTGGTGTATGATAGTGTCTTATTATGAAGCATCCACTGGACTGTTCTTAAGGTGAGCTCACTTGGACTGTGGTTTTCAATTTGGAGATTAGAATAATTAGAATTGAATGTCTTTGTTACTCTTTCATTGCCAACTGTAGTACCTAATCCAATACCTTGTAATGAAATATCTGATATATTTTAAGGTTGATTTCAGTGAAATTAATATATTCTCTTGAAATTCTTAAGTTTCATCTGTTGTTTAGCTTTCATTATCTTTGTACTCAGAAATGTTCATAACGAAATTATGATATTTATAATATGATACTAGTCTATCAGTTCACTGATTACCAAAATGGTAGAGACTTGTTTAAGGTTAAATAATGGAATAATTAATCCAACAGATTCATTGCCTCATACTCAGCTTTATGCCTCTTCTTTTTTTACGTTATTGAATGTTATCTCCTAATTGTCATTCTTTGGGTGCAATAGAACAATTACTATAGTTAATCCTCCCCTACCCTTAGTTCTGAATACTCAGATAAATGACACCTAGTATTGGTTTCAAGAAACTCAGTGAGCCACCATATTGTAAAAAGAAGCATGACCAAATTCTTAGCAAGTGTACAATTTATTTGAATTTATTTTGATGTGTAAAAAGCCATATATTATTTTTAGACAAATTTAAAAGGCTATGAGATGTGATTGTAGCTCGCAAAAAGTTTGGGAATTATAGGCTACACTTATTCATCCCTTTGGCAATAGCATCTATACGTTGCAAGCCCTGATAACCACCTAGATGAAACATTTCCAGAGCTATCAGGTTTATCTACTTCCCTATGATCAGATACTTGGTGGTAGAAGAGAGATGTCATTTCACACCTTTAAAACTTCTGCTAATCCCTCCTTTCACCTTGCTTTGTGTTCTGCTCTTTCTAGTTTTCTAGCTACTGCCTATTTTCTGTTATTTATTTTCTTTCCAGGACCTTTATGGTTGAAATTTAAGATACCTTGTTAGTAGAGGGTTTGTCAATAGATTATAAGGCATTTAGACTCATGGCCTATTTAACCTGAAGACAAGAAGGTAAAGCTCTAGCAAATGGATATGCTTGCAGCCCTTGATTCTAGAGGTTATATCCTAACCAAGCAGCAGCGTAGATTCCTTTAGTTGTTTTTATTGTATTGCTGATTGCATTCATCCTACTTGGCCCTGCCTTACGAATAACACACATTTTCTAAAAGCTTGTCTAAAGCTTTCTTCTAAGTCTGTGATTTTGAAATTGATGTAGAGTTCACAGATCCATGTGGCGATTGAGCCCATAACCTTGGCCTCATTAAACCTTACCAATGAGTGAATTGCTCACAGAGAACCTCCTCCCCTCTCCAAAAGAGGAAATAATAAAACACTGTTGAGAATGATAATGTTTTATAATAAAATAAGTTGACATTCTGTTAGTGAACTTTCCTACTATTTTGCCAAAAGTGAGATTTGAACCCAAGCTGTCAAATTTATTGAGGATAAAATCATTGGTATTTTCTGATCAGTAAGTAGGTTCAGTTGAGGAAGTATTGTGTTCTCTTAAAATACAATAAATATTGTACTCCTGCTATATTGTTCACTTGTTTCTGTACTATATCCTACTCTGCAAGGCTCCTATTGCATAAGACCTGGGGCAGAAATATAGAGTAAGAGACATTTGTTTGCAACAGAATATTATCTTTCATATTGCTTTGCAAGTGCTTTTGGAGTCCATTTCCTTCATAACAGATTTATGGGAAAAGATTTAGAACTGCATAATTATTTGACTCTAGATCTCTCTGTATAATGATCAAGAAAAAAAATGAAGAGACAAGAAGAGAAAAAGATGCATTTCTTTTGAGGAGAGCATATCACTTGAGTATGATGCACTTAAGCTTACTTAGAGCACAGCCCCCATGAGCAGAGGGCATGATTTGTAATTCAGAGAAGGCCAGTTGATTTTGGTGTGTGACATGACCACAGACAGTGTTCGCAATTGCTGCAAAACTTCTGGCAAATGCATACTGCTGTTAATTAGAGACCAGGCCAGAAAATGTTGATGGATGTAAATTCATGCCAAAGTGCAGGGACAATAGTGCTATCTTTGTATGTGATAGAATTGGTGTGAATTTCAGTACAATAAAACATCTCTGCCAATCCTTGTATTGAAACTCCTGAGCTTTGGTTCATCATCCAGTTAATCATCCCTCACTGTTTGAGACAATGGCACTCAAGAAGAATGTGAACATGCTTTTTAGGAAATATTGCCACTTTGGTTTGATGATAAATGACATAAAATTGTATCTTTACATATAGTGCTTTTTGCTTCTTTAGAAATAACACACTACAGGAAATATTGATACTGCAGCAAGAAGTAAAGGTTGCAATGTTTGAAAATGACTCAAAGAAATACATTTTAACTGAGTAGTATTTTCATTAAAAAAAATTATTTTCCTCCATAGCAAATAGAGCATGTGGATGACCCTGAATGTCATAGTTTTCTGAAGGATGGGCTCTCTGTTCATAGATGTCCTGCTGTCCTTTTTCACTATTTTGTTTTTCATGGGTGCCATCAAGCCATCGACCTCGTGGCTTGCTAAGAGCTGCCCTGGGAGAGTTTTCTTGTTCCCATTTAAAATAATCACGTCATGGTCCCTGTTCTCACTGACCTCTTTCTTTGAGGCTCAGGGTTGGGATACGGAGGGAAGTAAGAAAGATTCAGAACGGAATCTGCATAATAAACAGAAAATGATAGAAGTGTCTCAGTTTTTTGCTACCATGTCAAAAAGGTATATTGCTCATAATAACAATTGCCAGCATTGATTAAGAACTTACTTTGTGCCGACACTGCCCCAGTGTGGTTCCCATGTTATCTCATTTAATTTCCACAGCAACCTAATAAAATTATTATCCCCATTTTACAGTCATGGAAACTAAGCCAAGTGAAATAATGTGCCCATGAAAGTAAGAAGGTGAGATTTGAATTCAAGCTCATCTTTTTAATCCCTTCCCTATTTTACCATCTCTTAGTGTAGAGACATTAACTTCTGAGTGTTCTGGGTCACGGACTCCACACAAAAATGGTTCAATTGAAAGCACATGACATTCGGGGACATAGTCCATGTAGCTGTTTCCATTGGTTGAATAGTTGCCTACTTGGCTTGATTTCAAGAGAGGGAGAGAGACCCACCTGCTGGTTACTGCCTGAAATTTCATGATTACGGATTTCTTTTAGGGACAAGAACACATTGACCTAATCAGCAACTAGCTAGCAGCAGATTGTTTTCCCTGATGTGTACTTTCTCTAAGTGCAAGGGTTTAGATCATTTAGACTTTAATGTAATTTTTAGTTGCTTTTAGAAAATCCTAAAAATTTTTTTCAACTTATTTGTGCCCTTTTAAGGGACATAATAGTTATACTCCCTGGAAAAAAACAGAATAGTCTGTGTTTTGCCATAGGTAAAAACATCTAAATATTCATGGTTTGTAACAACAAAGGTTTTGTTCTAGGTCATGCTATGTATCCACATCTATTCTAGGTTGTTAGAGACCCAAGCCACATGGAAAGAGATTCTGGAGGATCTCCCTTTGGCAATTAACTATTTTTGCCCACAAGTAATTCATGTACTTCTCCTTGTAGCTTATTGGAGAGAAATAGTCACATAGTCCCAAATAGCCACAAGGTGCTGTATTAGTTTCTTAGGGCTGCCATAACAAATGACCATAAACTAAGTGACTTAAAACAACAGAAATTTATTCTTTGACAGATTTGGACTATAAGTCTGAAACCCAGGTGTTAGTAGGGTTGGGTCCTTCTGGAAATCGGAGTGAGAATCTGCTCCGTGCCTCTCCTAGCTTCTGGTGGTTGCTGCCAATCCATGGAATTTCTTGGCTTGTAGAAATATCACTCTAATCGCTGCCTCTGTTTTCACGTGGCATTCTGCCCTGAGTGGGTCTGTGTCCAAATTTCCCTCTTATAAGAAAAGTCTGCATTGGATTAGTGCCCACCCTAATCCTCATTTTAACTTGAGTACACCTGTAAAGACCCTATTTCCAAATAAGGCCACATTCACAGGTACCCCGGGGTTAGGACTTGGACATATCTTTTTGGGATACAATTCATCCCACAACAGGAACCTTTGAAGTGATTATGGGGTTGGATTATGGGGTTGGAAGGGAAGAGATGTGAAAATATATGGCAAAGGGCAGCAATGACTACTATGTTCCGCTTTGAAATTCGAAACTGAGACACTGCTTTTCAGAAGTTGCCAGGAGTTTAAGAAAGATTAGCAGCTCAAAGAACTAAAGCAGACCTGACTATGAATGTGAACCCAGCAGTTTACCTAAGAATGTTTAAATGTTTTGAATGTTTGAGGATACTATTTGGGAAAGAAACTACAAGAATATTTGTGGTTTCCATTATTTGAGGCCTCTACTTATTTTTACCACCTCATGGAGGGAAGTGAAACAATGTTTGTGAGCACAGGGGCAGAAATACAAACCAAGTCCTTTTACCTAACTGGAGCATTTTGTATAGGATATGAGTTTCTTCTTGGTGGCAATTGTGACAGAAGAATAACTTAGAAAAAAGTAGGGAAGACATTTTGGTGCCAGAGTTGTCTCAAGATTGAGGATATACTACAAAGAACATCATTGGATTACAAAAAATGATTTTGTGTAAATTGATGATGAAAAAATAAAGGATTGATTGGAAAGTTGACAAGCTGTATCTTTGGTTAATTATTACTTAGATATTTTTTGAAATAAAATTGCCTTATTTTAAAATTCTGTTGTTTAAGGATGAACTATATTAGGACAAATAAGCTGTGGAAAATGCATGGTTATAAAAGTCCTGGGGTTGAGAAGCAGGCCCCATTAGAAGCTTGTACCCACCCTGGGGCTTGGGCCATCACAAGAACACTGTGTACCTAATGAGTGTGTTGGTGGCTGGGATGCAGGGAGTGTGCTTGGGACCTGTCAAGTGGCAAAATAGAGTCATTGATATGGTAGCATCTGAAAACAGCCTTTATCCATGGCCCTCTCTTGTTACAGAATGAGTCTTCTTGTAGCTGGACTTTCTCTACAGTCTATTGCAACTTGGTTGTTGTCTTGGTCCATTTTTGTGTTGCTATAAAGGAATAGTTGAGGCTGAGTGATTTATGAAGAAAAGAGGTGTATTTGGCTCACGGTTCTGCAGACTGTACAAGCATGGCACCAGCATCTGCTTTTGGTGAGGGCTTCAGGAAGCTTCCGCTCATGGCAGAAGGTGAAGGGGAGCAGGCATCACATGGTGGGAGGAAGAAAGCAAGAGAGAGAGAGGGGAGGGAGGTGCCAGGATCTTTTAATAAGCAGCTCTTGAAGGAAGTAATAGAGAACTCACTTCTGTGAGAGTGGCACCAAGCAGTTCATGTGGGATCTTCCCCGATGACCCAAACACCTCCCACTAGGTCCCAGTTCCAGCACTGGGGATCAGATGTCAACATGAGACTTGATGGGGCCAAATAAACCACATCCAAACCACAGCAGGTGTGTACTTCCCATTGCCTACCTCCCAGAGTCTGGGAGAGTCGGGGGGTGTTGTTGTTGAGACCTTTCTTGCATCAGAATCTCAAATGTCAGCAAAAAGTGAACAAATATTTCAGGAGTGGAGAGAGTAAAGCATGTGGAAATAATAAAGACGGGCTATAGCTACGGCATATGGTGAGTGGCCTAGATCTTAAAATAGTCAGCAGTTACTTGAGATATAGTAGAGAGACTGGAAAACAGAAGAACTGGGTTCTAGGCCAAGCTTTCTCACCAACCATCTGTGGCTGAAGCAGATCACTCATCTTCTTTAAAATTGGACCAGATATTTCCTAAACATCTTTCTGGCTGGAAACTATAATAATTAAGGACAACTGCAACTTTCGGTTCATCAATATATGTGGTCATCAATTGATGGAGAACGGGGCAGTCTTCCACATTGGGGAAGCCTTTATTTCATAAAACTGCCAAATGTTTATAAAGGAGGGGTATCTCAGTTTGGGGTCAGAACTGGGTGCAGGGGACTGTAATAAAAATAATAGATATTTATCAAGTATAATAATAAACACTTATTTCTATTGTCATTGTTCTAAATGTTTTCTATGCATTAATCTTCATACAATCCTGAAGGAGGAAACAGAACCACAGAAAGTTGAAGTCATTTGCCCAAGACAACACAGGTAGTGACAAAGTGCCCTGACTGAGCCCTTGCTCCTAACCCCTGCATTGTAATGCTTGCCACAGGTGAATATACAGACATTAGCTGGGAAGGAAAAGCCAGGGCACAGTAGTGGCCCTGGACCTCTCTTAAATTTATGCATTCACTCATTTACTCAACAGTTCTTTACTGTGCACTCACTAAATGCCAGTACCATCCCAGACACTAAGGAAATAACTGTGATCAAGAAAAGTCCAGTTCCTGCCTTCCCAATGTTTTTAGTGTAGTCAAGGAACACAGGGAGTTAAACAGCACTTAGATTTCAGTGTCAGAGATTCTGATATAGGCCAGATACAGTAAGAACATGTGTGTGTAAGGGACACCCTAGAAGGAGTAATGTTTAAGCTGTAACCTGAAGGACGAATATGATGTGAAGGGAGTGGGTGAAGAAGGAAGAATGTTTCTAGCACAGAGAACAAGTGGTAAGAACCTAGAGCCGGCTGTTACTTTGGACTCGTGCCAATCTGGCTGTTTGAGCATCAGTGGAGATTCTTATTTGGTAGGTGTGGGATGGGGCCTGGGTATTTATATTGTGAACACAGTGGCTTGGATGCCAGGCTGGTTTGTGAATCCTGAATTTTAGGCTGGTTTGACTCCAGGAGACCTGTATGGAGGCAGATGGTTCTGCCCCATGTCGAAGCTCTGAATCATGTTGGAAGAAGACAAGAGAAGAACCCAGTTAAATAGAGAAGGTTACAACCTCCAAGGGAGCTTCCCACTCTGGGTAGATTTTGGTGATATCTGAGACAGGCTAGAAATTCTGGGAACAGTCTGGTAGTGCTTGGGCCAGCCAGAGGGCACAAGTTGAAGGACATACTAAAGTGATATGACAAGATGTATTTCCTTTTTGTTTGAAAAAAATATATTTAGGAAATGTTCAATTCTCAAAGGCTTGCATGTGGTTATGTCATGGATGCGTAATGTTTATTAAGGTGCCTTCTTTTGTGTGTGAACCATGTGACCAAAATCTGTTAGTATTCCGATACTATTTGATAGTATTTTGCATTAATTCCACACGTCCAATGCTGTGATAGCCTGTCTCATTTTTATCAATAAATAGCCCTAAAAGAATATAAATAGGAAATCATCATTTTTTATTATCTCAGTGACATCTCTCTGCTATTCTTTTCAGGAAAATGAATTCATTGTTCAATAAAATGAATAAATATATGAAATTATACTATATTTGAGTTGCTTTTGGAGTACTCATGGGAGAAATTCTTAAGTCAGTTTTCTTTTTAAAATTTTCATCAATTCTTTTCTTCTGTATTATGAAACTCGTCTAATATATATAAGGGTAAAAAGAATAATGCAATGAGCATCAGTATATACTCTACTATTCACTTTAAAATCTTCTCAATTCCATTTCCCTCTCCTACTTTCTCTTTATCACCTCCCCTCTCATAACAGTTATTGTTGAACTTGGTGTTTATCATTTAGGTCATTCAAAAATATCTTTTTATGTAAGTATATAAGCCCTCCAATATATAATAATTTGGATATTTTAAAACATTATTTAAATAATAGCTTCCTGGATATACATTTCCACAACTTTTTTTTTTTTGCCCAACATTATATTTTGAAGGTATATCTGTGTTTATATTACTACTTCATTCATTTTCATTGTTTTATAGTATTTGACTGTCTAAAAATATCACGATTTTTTTATTCTTTCTCTTATTGATAGTAATGTAAATTGGAAACAACCGAAAATGTCAAGTTCTTTCACTGATCATCTATATAGTTTAAATTATTCTCTCTTTGCCATTGTATCTGCCTCTTTCCTTCATATTCAATGATCATCTAAGTTATAGAACCATTATTTCAGAAAGATTATAGAAAAACAGAGACAACATTGCAATAACCACTAAATTTGTTCATATGAATCTAATTACAGCGTGATCACTATGTACCTAAGCTTATCATACGAACTAAGGCTGATTTTCTAAATGGAGAGTAGCTGGTTAGCCATAACAAAGCTGAAGCTCTGGTTGTATTCCATAGCCTGGTACTTTCTACTTCCGGTGAGTTTATCAAAGGAACCAAATAAACTGGTATCTATATACAGGAAAGATATTTTCATACTAACTTCTTCAGGATAGCTCAGCAGCTTCACCTTTCAAAGGATGACTTATTGTGAGAAAAGGTCACCCGATCAGATTCTGTCACACTCTTGGCCTTTTCAGTCTTGAATTCTGAATCAAGACAAGCCTTTGTTTTTAGTCATTCCTAATTTCCAGAAAGTTTTAGAAATATTTACTTTATGAGCATGGAGGTAGATATCAATATGGCCTAATTACTAAGGTATTTATGGAGCTATCATCCCTGCCACAAAATATCTTCCACATCCGTTATCATTGATGTTTCAAATATTCTCACCAGAAGATACATCCTTTCTGCTCTATGATTAAAGACGATGTTTATTAAATTTGGGGTGACATAAAGGTTGGCAAACGACTTGAAGTTAGATGACAGAGCTGGTAACTTCGTATGATGGAAGAAGAAACCCAAATCAACAAAATAAATTGAACTTGAATGAATGTAGAAATTCAAAAAGCAGCGAAAAAGCACTGGACTGGGTCAATTATATGTGACAACCTTTCATGTGAAAAATATCCGAGGATTTTAGATGCAATCTTAGTGAGTCAAGGCAACATTAATAGCCTTATGTAGAAGGATAATTTCACAGTCAAGGGAAGTAATCAGCCTATTGTCTTTAGAGACTAGTCAGACAACATCTGTAGATTGGTTTGCAGTTGTAGAATCTGCACTGTCATTGGAACATTGATAAACCAGGGATCTAGAAACTGACCAGAGTATTGAAAGATTGGAAATAGTGCCACTGAAGAAGAGTTTTTGTGAAAACTAATTTCTTTAATTATCCACAGTTCTAGTATCGTGATTGACCAGTACTTGACATGGAATACATTTGACAGACTAAATTAAAACAGCGTATAAACTGTGACTCTTCTTTTCATAGATTATGTAAGGTATTTGCTCATTTATTTGTAGATATATTTCATCATGATTTCTCCAGGACAAATCATAAATAGGAAGATGAAAAAAAGAATCAATTTGTTATACATGGATACATTGATATATGTGTGGAGACTACATAGGAAAAATTTTGTAACATCTTGGAATGAATATTTTGTAAATAAAGGTACATTTAGCTACAATTTCCCATTTTCTCTATGTATAGAGACTTTTGGGACATCTGTATTCCCCAACCTATTGACAGAGAATGGATAATTGTCAACACCCCAAGTCAGAGCAAATGTTAATTTTTTAGCTTTCTCACAGGTTATCTTTGAGGCCTGTATATACACATACACAACGATATGAACACTATAAGGATGGGGTGATGAACCCCAGATTTTCTTGCTATCATTTTTCTTCTCCGCTCTCAGAGGCAAACAGAGGAGTGGAGGAGCTGGTAATCTATTCACGGAGGAGATGAACAGGTCCTAGTTCTGTAGCAGAGTGTAAGAATCGTGTAGGGGGAAAGGTTTTACAACATAGGTGAAGAGCTTCGGAGCCTCCCTTTGAAACACATTTTGACATTGGTCAAAGGAAATGATATTTGAATAAGTGTTGATTGTAATCATATGTTTAAATGGACCTATGAGAGTATTCATTAACTTTAAATGTAGATTTTGATTTGTTTTGTTTTTGGCAAACTTACAAAGTCAATGAGTTATAATGAAATATAACATTTCCTTAATGGAATTTCTCTTTACTGATTTTCTGGAATGTGAATTGCTCTATCGGTCTTAATCTGCTCAACTTTGGTGAAGCTTCTAGAAATGTACATTTCCATTGTGCTGTAAGGTGGGGGTTCCCTCTCACTTTACCAGTCAGCCTCTATCTTATTAAACCTTCAAAAACATACAAGGTCTTAATGGTGAAACCACATAGTTTTATAATTTTCCTCATCAGAAATATTGGTACGAATTTTGTTTGGATTCTGGGACAATACAGAGGTAAATTCAGAGCCATCATGATACTGATGTAGGATGCATTTCTGGATTCATATTATCCCATCTCAATCCTACTAATCTAAAGCACTGTTGGAACAGGCAATCTTCAAAAAAAAACGAAGTACTTTTTTAGTCCTAATATGAACCAATTGATGTTCTGGAATATGTAATGAACTTGAAGCCCGAGAAGGTTGGATTTAAAACATAGGTGTTTTATCTGCTTTTGATTTCACAGATTGGCTAACCTAACTGATCTTCAGTAACTTTGCTCAGGAAATACCACAAAAACAGATCAATGGCCATTCTAAGAATAATTTATATTCTGATAATTCTGTCAGAAATAATAAAAATTATTT
>NW_012141191.1:1888474-1890648 GCF_000956105.1 Propithecus coquereli
TTGTTTAAGTCATTTAAAACTTTTGTAGAAGAGAAAATATTTTGTAAACCTCATGTGAGTTGTACCTTTTGAATTTTTTCCTCAACCAAAGGAGAGCATACTATTTCTTAGTAAAAACACAAATCAATCATCTCTATTTACAGGGGATATATAAAATCTTTTGGACTTTTCAAATAATGAGCAATCAATAACAATATGATTTTTAAATGTAAACGGTAAAAGCCTATTAAATACAATTTTTAATTTAAAAAGCTGTTTTGGTTTTATCTTTTAAATTGTATGTTAAACTGCAGATGAGGAATTTATTGTCTGGTAGGCAACAAATTAAGCTATTTAATCCAAAACACACATTTTGTGCTTTTAAAACTGTATAGCTACAGTATGCATATAAAAGTTCTTAAAATGTTAAAATCAACCACTCTTTCCAAAGCATGATGATAATGCATTTCAATAGTGGTAAGTAAATTAACTAAAAATTTGAACGGACCTAAGTACTTTCCATGGACAAACACCTTCCCAGTGCCTAGGCAGAAAACAAAACAAGAAAATCTCAACTCTGGGGAAAAAACTGCAGATGCTTATGAGGGTATTAATGATGAAAAGGAGAGTTCCAAGGAGAGTTACAAGAACAACTCACACTGACTGAATGCCTATTATGTATCAGGCATTTTGACATTTGTTATCATGGTTAACCTCCCTAGCAACATTATTCTTGGGTGACTATGTAATTTATTGTCCAAATGCGGATAACATTCAACCATTAAAATGCTAAACCAGGCATGATTTTGGAACAAAAGGAATAAACGGCTGCTGTCTTGTGAAAAGCAGAACATATAGTCACCACATAGTACTTACCTTTTTCATTATAGAGAAGCTCCCTCCCCTTAGGGATTTGCTAATAGTCAGGCTCACAGGTCCAATAACATGTCTAACAGGTTAGACATGTCAGTTCCTCTCATCAGAGTTCATTCATGGTTTGTGCCACATTTCTTTTCCCAGTGATGGAGCAATGTTGTACCCTAACTGTGCAGGCCCAGGAAATAAAAATAGAAATTGATTCTGTATGAAACAGATTCTGTATGTTGATCTTCACCCCCATCCGTCAATGCAGGTTTTCCTAAAGCAGATAGATTCTCCCACCTCCACTGTGTTCCCTTGTGTGCTCAGCTGGTGGTTGTCTCTCTTTGCTTTCCTATTTCAACCCAGACTTTGAGACGGAGATGCCACTCATCTAAATGTTCACATCTTCCATCATTACTCCAGCTGAAGCCAACCCCTCTTCCCTATACTCGCCTCTCTGCTTCCTTTGGCTCTTGGCCAGTGGCTCCTCTCTTTCCTATAAGGCACTTCTTCCGAATTAAAAATGTTTTTCTTTTGTTTTTCTATGTTATAGCAGCTGAATAGCTGTTAGTGACACTGGCTTCCTTGCAAAGAGTTTGCGCTCCCTGTAGGTAATCGGTGATGGATTCACCATGAAGCTAATGCAGCATAATTAGGCCCTGTGCTTAATTTTGTGCTGTATTATTGTATGCCTTTTCTTAAAGTACATCCATACAACTGTAGAAGCAGTAGACAAACCTTTAAAATCTGGCCCTGCTCTTGGTAACAATTTATAGGTCAGAAGAGACAGAGATGCTAAGAATGTAAGTAAAAGTGGGCTTAACAAGAAGAGCCAAGATTTGTTTTTAATTTTTAAAGAATTAATGTTTAATTTGCAAGCAATACAATGCACAAATTTTAAGTGTACAGTATGATACTTTGGAAAGCCATACTTGTTTTATGTATCAGTAATTCATTTCTTTTTATTGCCGTATAGTAGTCCAATACGTGAATATGTGATATAATTTGTGTATCTGTACACCTGTTGATAGACATTGTTTCCAATTTGAGGATATTCTGAGGAAAACTTCTATGAATATTCTTATACAACTCTTTTTAAGGACATGTGCTTTTAAAACTTGTGAGAATATACCTGTGTGCAATTGCTAATTCTTTTAATAAATACACATTTTAAGAGAAATGTGCTAAACAATTTTGGAAAGTATGCTATGGCAAAGTTAAGAGTTTCAGTTGCTCCACATCCTTGCCAACTTTTAGTTTTGTCAGGCTTTTCAATGTGAGCCATTCTAGTGGGTGTGTGGTACAACTTGTGGTTTTAATTTCCATTTCTCTGG
>NW_012141191.1:1891908-1894276 GCF_000956105.1 Propithecus coquereli
TGTCCTTTGCCCACTTTTTGATAGGGTTGTTTGATTTTTTCTTGCTGATTTTCCTGAGTTCTAAATAGATTCTGGTTATCAGCCCTTTATCGGATGTGTAGCAAGTGAATATTTTCTCCCATTCTGTAGGTTGTCTGTTTGCTCTTGTGACAGTTTCTTTGGCTGTACAGAAGCTTTTTAATTTGATCAGTTCCCATTTATTTATTTTGGTTGTTGCTGTGATTGCCTTTGGAGTCTTCTTCATAAACAGCTAGCTTTTGATTGATTAATAAGCAGGAGTCATGAGCTTTATGATACTGGGAACCAGTAAGCCTTGATCATCTTTGCTTTCAAGTACATAGGTCCATTGAAGGTTACATCAGGGTTGCTTGAGAGCAGTTGTTAAACACCCACTGCTTTTTATTTCTGTAAAATAATAAGGTACTGTGACTCATTATTAGACACATTCTAAAACATCTACCCACCTGTCACCTATTCCTGACCACCTCATCCTTCTCCTCTATTTACTTATTCCAGCCAAATGACTCAAGTGAGAAAGAACATTTATTCAAGGCAGACATTAAACAAAGTGGCTATGAACAAATGATGTTGGACTGCCTTGCCAATGCCTAGTGTCACAAAATGCTTGTGGGATAAATAAGATCAATACGCCCTGGAGGTGATGTTCGGGAGCCTTGGTCTTGACAAGCACATAAGTATACATACATGAAGAAGTTGCATCTTTGGAGGGAATCCAGTTTAATTAACTGGTGCTTGCAGTAGCTAAGAGATCACTTTTCCTTTTCTTAATAGTGTTTTTGTGATAAGCAGAGATTCTTAATTTTGATGAAATCTAGTTTATGATGTTTTTAGTGCATTTTGAGTTCTATCTAAGAAATCTCTATCAACTCCAGTGATGTTATGATACTCTCCTGTGTTTTCTTCTAAAAGATTTATAATTTTAGCTTTTATGTTTCTCCACTGTATAGCTTTTATTTTTCTCCTTGTACCTCACAAGCAACTTGTGAAAGATACTTTAAAGCCAAGCAGATATCCTGCAATTTTTCCCTAGTAGATTTAGCATCCATTGATGATTCTTGCCCCCAATTTTTTCTATGATGGTTTAAAAATGGTGGGTTTTCATCTCTACCACATTTATCAGTTATTATTCTGTGTAAGGAAAAATTCTTCTTTCCAGTTTCTCTCTCTCTCTCTCTCTCTCCAACATGGAACAATATATTCCTGTTTTATTCAATAGGTTATAATCAATTTTTATTATTTCTTTTGATCTCAAATTGTCCCAGATATGGCCAATGAGTGCCCCTTCAAGATGAGTCCTCATTCCTTTTGAAATCCCTCCATCTTTTTTTTTTTTAAAGAACTAACTTACTTTCTGGCTTAATAAGATGGCTCAAGCTCATCTTGTATTTTCTCTGCATCAGCCCTGGAATCATCCTTTTCTCCAAAGATGTCTGGGTTCCTGATTTCCTCTAAAGGGAAATGCTATTACGATATCTGGATGCTGAGTGTGCTCATTGCTACTGGGATGGTATTTCTTGGAGGGCCTTTCAGTGGATAGAATTGGAATATGAGTATCTGTTAACCCTTTTACATTTATGAAATTACCTTCTATAATTATTTTATATAAATAACTGCAATTCAAGCCAATCACACAGAGTTCTTCTGAACCCTCCATTTCATATTTGTATCTCCCTTCTTCCATGTGTTCTAACTCTCAACAATAACAACACATTTATTAATTGTCCAGTACAATACACATAAAATAATTCCAGGATTGCCACCCTCGTGCCATTCCAAAAATCAACATATTAAAAAAAGTTCAAGATTTGTTTGAGTCACTTCCCCACACTGACACTGAATGTGTATTGTCAAAATACTGTGATCAGAGATAAAGTTCTTGAGGTGAAGTTGATTAATTGAAGAATAAAAGCTTGTATACACACACACATATATATGTGTGTGTGTATGTATATATATAAAGATCTCACCAAATTCTTCTCCATAAAATTTGTCACATTTTGCATTCCATTGAGCAATATTTGAGAATATCTGTTTCCCCACAGCACTGCCAACATAATCTCCCGCATATCTGGTAGGTGAGAATTAGTGTTTCTGTGTAGTGTTACCTTCCAGTCTTTCTGTGAGTGAAGTTTTTCATCTTTTTATCTCCTTAACGGTCATTTTAAAATCATTTTAAATAAATTGTGCCTGTCATTTCCTTATCTTTCCCCTCCTCAATTTTTAGACGTTTTTTATATTTTAGGGAAATTAGCTCTGTGATGTGTGTTGTAAATGTTTTCTCCCTATTTGTCTTTGACTTTGTTTGTGGTATTTTTTTTTAATATAAAAGAGATGTAAAAGTAGAAGG
>NW_012141191.1:1895191-1929952 GCF_000956105.1 Propithecus coquereli
TGTTGCGTCCCAGTGGTCATTTTTTTACTTCTCTCATGCCTTCTACATATTTTAATTGAAATCTTTCTATAAGAAAGAGTTGTTCCTTTCCCCCAGTGTATTCAGTTATTTATATAATCAATATGGATTTGTGGATCTATATTTCATTATTGCAAATATTATTTATTTTAATGTGTAAGATGTTCCAATTTTGGCCTTTGGAAGCTCTTTGACATTGGCTTCTGTGCCCTTTTTACATGAACTGATTTGTTGTTTTGTTGTTGTTGTTGCTTTTTGGCACTTTCTTACTTTTTGGCACCACAAACGCTCCAGGGTGCTCTTGTATTTTTCCTGCCCCCTCTCTGGAATCACCACTTCTACAACGAAGCTTGGTTCCTTTTATTGGAAAATGGTAGTTAGAAACAAAAATCTGGTTGTGAGGTGTGCTCATTGCTACTGAGTGTCACTGCTTTTAGTCCCTCTCAATGGATAGAGCTAAGAAATATATGTACATATAATATAATAACTCATGCATCCACACATATATTCATCTCTGTATTTAACTATATGTACATATAACAAAACCATGAGTCCATACTGTTACCTCAGATTCCAGCCCAGCACCACTGGGTTTATTTTAGCATTCCCTCTTTCCTTATTTGTAACTTCTTTCTCTGACAATGGCAAACCTGGCTTTCATTATGTACAATGCATTGACACATTGGTTCAACCCTAGCATACCTATGGCTTCAGTAATGCTAAGCCATCACCCTAAGAAAAACAAACTTATCAAGTAGAGTGCAGTGCTATGTAGACTTCTTTTTGTCTTTAGCCTTACAATGTTCAGTCAAAACCCTGTTTTCAAAGTTCCTTAGGTCTGTTTTATTCCCTGATCTCTTCAGTGTGATTATGTGATTCATTTATAATACAATTAGGTTTGCTTATCACATTCTGAATTCCATCTTTCTCTACAATCTATTTTTTCTTTAAATTTACATACAAAAAAGTCTTTGTGGTGTCTAGTTCTGAGTTTTGTCAAATGCATAGAGCCTTGTGTCCACCATCACAGTTTCATGCAAAACAGCTCCATCACCTTCAGAATTACTCCTCTTGCCCCTTCATAGTCAACTCCTCTCCCCGTCACTCAGCTCCAGCAGCACAGATCTGCTGTCTAACCCTGTTGTTTTGCCTTTTTTTAGAGTATTACATGTTAATGAATGGAATGATACACAATATACAGCTTGAGGAATAGATCTAATACTATCTTTTTCCAAACAGCTATACAATTATACCAACACTATTTATTTAAAATTTAAAAACAATAATAAGAGATATTTTTAATTTATGCAAGAATCCATTTATATATTTTAAGGGTTTTTTTACATAATTTTTTTCATAAAGGTTTTAAGTTTAATTGGCTAAGTTCATTTCTGAGTTTTTCTTTATTGTTGCTGTTATGAATTGGGTTTTCTCTTCCATTTTCTCTTCTAACTTATTCTATAAAGATTATTGATTTTAGCATGCTAACTTTATATCTGTTATATTATCTAATTCTTTCATCATTTGTTAGTTATATCATTGATACTGTCATGTTATCTACAAATAGAGATAGTTTTATTTCTTCCTTTCTCAGGTCTAATTGCATTGGTTAACACCGCCATTTAAAAAACATTGAAAAGGTTGATATTGGACATCCTTGCCTTGTTCTTGACCTTAGTGGGGATGTCTGTATTGTTTTCCCACCGAGTAACATGCTGCTGACTCTAAGACTGAGGGAGGGTGTGTGTCTGTGTGTGTGTTTGTGTGTATGTATAAGGAAGTACCCAACTATTCTTCTTTATCAAGGTTTTTTTTTTTAATTAGAAATGGGTGTTTAATTTTGTCAAAGGCCTTTTTACAGCTAATTAAATATTTTATTCAGTTACTGTTTTTTATTATTTTTAAGATTTCCATTAGTTTCTTTTACAGTTTTCATATCTCTCCTGAGATCCCCATCTCTTTGTTTATACATTCATCTCTTCTTATCGTTTGTTAACATTGATCATAAGTTCTTTCTTGTTTTTCAATTCTTGTGCACTAATTTCAAAATCTGCCTTGTAACTGGGTCTGTTTCTGTTGACTTTTCTCTGGGCCATGAGTCATAGTTTCACATCTCTCTGCTAATATGCTGGATGTTATATGTGACGCACCAAGGAGACTCTGAATTCTGTCATTTCCCACTGAAGAGTGCTGGGTATTGTTCTAGCAGGCAGTTAAATTACTGGCAGATCACCCTGATCTTCTGAAGGCTTGGTTTCAGGTTTTATTGGAGTCATGCTAACTCAGCCTTGCCCTTAGTCTAAAAAACATCTCCTAGTCATGGGATGTGATTTTTCTTCCTCAGGTAAACAGAGGTTCAACAGGATGGCTGAGGTATTTACCAAGCCTCTCTGACTTAGTGGGCAGCTGCCAAAGTTTCTGGTCAGCCCTGTCAACCTTCCATCTGGTGTTTTCTTCTGGAATGTTTGGGGTCTTGTCCTGGATATGTGCAGTTAGGAGTCATCCAAACATTTTGAGAGAAATTTTTATGCAAATTTTGGGACTCCCCACTTTGTGGCTCCCTTCTTTTAGAGCATTTCCTCCTTGACTGTTAGTTTTTCGGGTAACCCCAGATTCTGACATCTGAGTCGTGAGTTCATTAGGATTACCATTTTCTACTCGAGTTAGTCTAGCCTTTCCTCTGGGAAGAATGCGTGGTTCTCTCAGAGGAATAACTGTACACATGTGGATCTGACTCCACGTCACTTCCTTCTGTCAAGGAATGAATTCTTTCCAGGTCCTGTTTAACTTTTCTCATTCTCCAATACCTCCAAACACATTAAAAAACATTTTCCCTGGAGTTTTTTTATTGTTATTGGTAGTTAGTCTGATACAAACGACTCTGCCATTACTTGAATCCAGAAGTCCAGAACCAAGACTAATCTCAGTGGAATTAATCCCAAAATTTATGTCCTTTCCGTTTTACCACACTGTCCTGCCTACTCTGATTGGGACTTTCTAGGTGAGAGAAATGAGTTTCATTATGTTCTGGTTACTTCTCAAGGCTAGATTGCCAGAAGATAGCTGGTGGTCTTCTTGGAGTATATTAATAAAGTAATAGTTTGATTGTTTAGAATGAATTGATTTGTAGGTTGGAGGAGCAACCACTTTGAATATTTTCTCCTGCATAGATCAGTCTCATGGACTGTGTCATGATTTTTCCAACTTTGGCAAACCCATGTGTCTGTTGCTCTTACACTGTTTACATGCAGAGTTGGATGCCAAAGGGTACCGTATTTTTTTCTTTTTTTGATTGAGACAGAGTCTCGCTCTGTTGCCCTGAGTAGAGTGCCATGGCATCAGCCTAGCTCACAGCAACCTCAAACTCCTGGGCTCAAGTGATCCTCCTGCCTCAGCCTCACAAGTAGCTGGGACTACAGGCATGCGCCACCAGGCCCGGCTAATTTTTTGTTTCTATTTTTAGTTGCCTGGTTAATTTTTTCTATTTTTAGTAGAGACAGGGTCTCGCTCTTGCTCAGGCTGGTCTCGAACTCCTGACCTCAAGCAATCCACTCGCCTTGGCCTCCCAGAGTGCTAGGATTATGGGTGTGAGCCACCGTGCCAGGCCTAAAAAAGGTTAAAGATATTTAGCATTGAAGTCCAAAATTGTTTCTACAAGTTAGTTTCTAATAGATTCTACTTGATATTAAACTTCACCTGACATTTCTTATGTTTACAAAATTAATTTAAAGATTTGAAAAATATATAGTAAATCTATAGGAAAAACTCATTTTTTTTAAAAAAAAGATTATTTGTCTATTCTTTCAAATAACCCAGTTTATTGGTCCCAGGGGCAAAACATCAGACTAATTTGTGATTTCTTTCTTATATTGTTTCAAATGGAAAGATAATGAATTTAATTTTGGCAATCGTCTTCAGAATTGTTTTTTATCAGTGGTGAGGAGACACTTTCCTATGCAGCATTATCGAGTTATAAAGTGTTTGGTATGAGTCATAAAATAGGAAGATTATAAGGTTATTTTTCTATTTTAAGACTATTCAGTACATGAGAATTCAACTACAAGTTAAGTTTAAAGATGGCTACTCACTTTATGAAGCATTATTTTCTTAATATTAGTTTTGTATAACTGGTTTTCTGATATATTTAAATAAAATGTAATCTAAAAGAATTTTATTTGCCAAACTTCTACCCGGGGTTTCAGGGAGAGTCTAGGGTTACTGCAATCTGTAACAATCAGTCTATGCTAAACAGCAAATCTTGCCAGGGGTGAGAGCTAACCCCAGGTCCCCAATGAGCCATGACCATGCTTCATGTCTGCAAACTTATTAACTTACTTTCACATCATTAAAATTGATTATAGTTGCTTTTATCCATAATTTTGTGGTTATCCATGATCACCTTCTTAATATCACCTACTTCATTTCATCCCATCATGACAGTTAAAATTTAAGTGGCGATTGCATTTTTTAATATGTGGCAAAATTCCATCATATATTATCACCAATAATTGATATTTCTTCAGTGATATTTGAAGGAGCTCAATATTGGTATATATGTGTAGAATAAACTAATAATGGGGTAAAGAGTTGGAAAGAAAAAGATGAAGAGAAGAAAATAACAGTAATTAGGGTATTAGCTGGTAAAGCCTTGAACCAGTGTTATTATTGTAGAAATATAAAGGAAGTAATATCTAAGATAATTAAATTAGAGAAATAAAATTAAAGAATATCTAATCAGATTTGGTAACTAAATGAAAATGGCTATGGTGGAGTGATTCAGGGGAGGAAATTTGGGGAGAAAGATGGTTTTTGAATAAGAAGTAGGATAGCTAAGAGAAAATACAATTTGAGATAAAGAATCACCATAGTTTAGGGATGTGGCCAGGGATAGAAATTGCCTATTTGGGATTCATTCTTCTAGAAGTGATAGATGAAATGTTGAGAGTGGGTAAGACAGGATTAGCCATTATCTGGAATAGAGCAGATGATGTTATGGCAATTGTGTGGCACAAATTTATAGAAACATTTTGTCTTAAAATATTTTAGTGTGACTTATATCCCCAAGTACAGTTCTGTATTAGAAATCAGCTTCTTTTTGCTAGCAGTTTGCAACTCATGTATATTAACCACAGTATAGTCTTTCAAATTTAAAAAGGAAAAAATAATCCCTTGGGTTTTCTCTACTGCTTGCTTATTACCATTTGGTAGAAATGCATCAACAAAATGTTAAGCAGATTTAATATTAGAGCTTTGATTTATTCAAAGTCTCTTTCTGGTGAATTGCTCAGTTATGTTTTTTTATAACTAATTTTATTACTGATTGTCATGACCATTTGCAACAGGAACTTCTTACCTTTCAATATACCATTTCTGTTGGCATGTTACACTCTAGGACTAAAAGAAATAATAGTTCTGTTGTTCTATTTTATTTTAGAGGACATTTTTATCATTCCACATGTTTATAAAGGAATGCTCACTTTTGCTCATCATCTCTGGCGTTTCCCTTATTAGTGTACCAGTGGAAACTGGAACTGTACAATGCCTTTTAGCCTTCAGATGTGTTATTTTTCCTCTGTGCCACATGGCTATTAAATGAATTGGATTTCAACTTTGAAAAAAAATCAGGGGATTTCACACACCAGAGTCTGCATTTCCAGCTGTTCCTGAAAAATTGGAAATTCTGATGACACTCGGTATTAGGTATGTACTGTTTAAGGCAACAGTATTTATTACCTCAGTTTCTGTGGATAAGGAACCCAGGGACAGAGTAACCGGTTCCTCTGGCTCTGGGTCTCTCACAAAGCTGCACTCCAGTTGTGTGCTGGGGCTGAAGACATGGTAAGACTCCACTGGGAGAGAGGAAGATCCCCGCTCTGCTTTCTCCTGCCGTGGTTAGAAGAATTTACTTCCTCAGGGGATGTCGGTCAAAGTCCTCCCTCAGTTCCTTCTCACAGGGGCCTCTCCACAGGGCAGCTTATCACGTAGCAATTTGCTTCATCAGAGCAAATATGATAAGAGTCAGAAACTATGTTAGCAGGACAGATATCACAGTCTTTTGTAAGCTTATATTGGAAGTACCATCTCTTTTTTGGGTTTTCTGTCTTTTGTCTCCCTGCACCCCCACCCCATTGGAAGCAAACCACTAGGTCCAGACCACTCTCGAGAGGAGAGAATTACCCACGGGTGTGAATGCTATTGGGAGCCATTCTGGAAGTCTACTGCTCACTGTTCCGAGTTTTCACAGCGTGGACGTTTGCTAGAGCTGAGTTCTGACTGGCTTCCTATGCATAGGTCATGAACTCTCTGGTTCTTCCAGTACCTTTAATGGATTTGTGTTCCCTGCTGGGATTCTATACACCATTGAGTTTGTGATCTCTGTTAAATGTCATCCTCACTATCTTTTTTGTAGAAATATTTGTTCCACAGTTCCAAATTCTTACCTTTTCTGCCCTGTGGAGGCAAAATGACCATATGCAGTGAGAGTATTAGACCTGAAAAGAACCAGATTTAATATAGACCAACTGCTTAACATACACCTTTTTTTTTTGGAAGTTCTGTAGGAATTCTCCAAATTTTGATTCAAATTTTATTAACAGAGATATCTCAATTTAAAAACCACTTAAGAGAACCTACCAGAATATATTACATAAAAATTGTCACACTTAGAAATCAGCAAAGCTTTGTGTTTTTCTGGGTAAAGCTTCTACTTTGCACATACATTTTATATTTTTCTAAATGTGTTGTTAATTAGAAGTTTGTGGAATTGTACTAGTCTTTTAAAAAAAATTCTATAAAATTACACAGGAATGCTCAATGGTATGAAGCAAAGTTTTCATGAAATTATAAAACTAAAACAAAATATATAAATGGGTTGATAATGAAGCAGATATAACACTGTAATTTTCTGTATATCTCCTGATTTCACATTTTGTGGTTCATCAAAGTAGAATTTACTGTATTCTCATTGACTTTATATTAAGTAAATTTTAAAAACTATGAGCTTATTTATATTAATAAAATGCCACTTTTATCTCAATTGCCATACTGTGTAAGATTTCCCTGGAGCAAAGGGTTTCACTGCTAAAAAACACACAAAAGACATTGAAAACGACTGATCTAGACTAGTTTTCCTTTGGGTTAAGTAAAAAGACTTTAGCAAAAGATATATCCAGTAAAAGCCTTATTATTCCTAATCAAAATCATAGACTAGTCAATTAGAATGAAAAGCTTGCTTTTTTATAATAGCTACAAATAACGTTTAAAATAAAAACTCAAAGGTGCAGCAAGACTTTGAAATATCTTTTTAAATCATCCATGTTTGAATATGCATAGTAGTTTTCTGAGTAAAGAGATTAACAGTTAAACAGGTGTGTTGATTATGTTATTTGGCTGCTATATTCAATTAATCACAATTTTCCATTCCCTGACCATAGTATGTTACAGAGAGATTATATTGTAAACACTATATCTGCACAATAACCTGTATAAATATTTGATTTATGTACCATGATTCTTTACTATTTTAGAATATGAACTAAATAATAAGAAATATAAAAAGTATGCTTGGTAAATACTGAGACTCCTCTTGTTAGACCATAGTAGAATATAAAATATAGTAGAGAATATAGAATATATACATATTCTATGTAGTATACAGTGCATGTAGAATATGGTAGAGAATTATGGCAGCTATTTGCAGTACCTATCCTAGGAAATCAAATATTAGCCATTTATTATGAGTTTATATTATTCCCTAGGGCACCATGAAGGATATTTATTACTTATAAGGCAAAATTAATGTGTGGTTAGTTTATTTTATTTGAACATTAATGAAAGTTTTCTTATGCTTTTAAATACATATTTTAACAGTGCATAATCTAACTTTTTAAATGTAAGTTTCTATTGCATAATATTTGTTTTCACAAAACACTTTATAAATTTATCTGAAATTTTGCCTAATCTAGGATTATTTTTATTGTGGTATAATTGACACATATTTAGGATTATTTTTGAAGTAATCTGTTCAATAGTTAGTATTCTATAAGATCAACTTATATGAAATTCTACTAACTTCCTTGGCATTCTAATTTGTCCTCTTAATTTTATAGGTGGAAAACTGAGATCCTAGGAGTTTAAGCAACTTAACCAAGCTCTCATAGCCATTTAAAGATAGACAAAGTCTGTTTCCTGAGTCCCAGACAAGTCCTGTAGGACAAATGAAGACCTATCTAGGCAAGGTCAGCACTTCTGTGAGCTCCTGTTACACCTGAGGCTATGGAAACCCTATGAGAAAGGCTGTGGCTCTCTCTGACTCTAGGAATTTTTGTAGGTTCTGTCTCCCCCATCTGTATGATTCCTCCTCACGGTCATCTGGTATCCCTGGATCTTACCATGCTGCTTCCTTGTGCATAGATTCCTGCTATCTCTTTGGGGCAGACGCTTAGGCTTCCAGAGCTATTACTGCATCCCTCCAGGGGACACCATTCACACACACTACAACGTGAAGGATGTCCTCGACAGCGGGTAGTGTTCAACCTGCACAGCCGCACAGTGGCATCAGCTTTTAGGCTGTTAGGATGGACCAGTTGTTGGAAGAGTCTATATGACTCTCAGGCTTTCCCTCAACATTCCTGTCTCCACTGCAACCTTTGGCACATGCCTTAGCATTAGCCTTCAAGATACCCATCACTCTGTTCCTGCTTCTCTGAGCTGGAGAAATCAGAAATGTATTCTATTCTGTGCTCTTTCTACTACACCATACTGAGAATTTAATTCCTTGCTATTAGAAAAATATTGGCAATAATAAATTCTAACATGTCAGGGATATTGTGATCATTAGTAGCATAATAACTGATAAGCGGCTGGCATTCAATAAATAATGGTCATTATTCTTTTCTTAGTATAAGATTGAGAATTTTAACAATGCCATTTATTCATGAGTCTATACAATGATTATAAAAAATGTTTTTCTCTTATTAAAGTAGGCCTTACACAGAACTAAAAACTTTTTGTTAGCCTAATTGAGTTACTGTGTGTTCTTGAAAGTAATTAAACTATGTAACATTAACAAAAATCTGCAGTTTAGTTTTTCACAAATTCAGCCTGCAATTTCTGCTCTAATTAGCCAAGATTAGTGAGATGTTCTATGTGTGGTCTGACAGACACAAGAGCCGCCTGCATGAAGGATGTAGCAGGATTATGCCTGAGGAATATGGTTTTTGGGTGCTATGTTGGGCACCATGCTACAGCTGCTAACAGGCTGTGATTTCTAGTGGGTTGGCTTCTTCTATTGTCTTTCTAAATTTGGGTCCTTTTTTCTCCCTCATTTTTCTGGCCTGCCAACTTACATCCCACAACTCCTTCAATTTAAAACTCAGAACATGATGCTTCCAAGAAATTTTCTGTATTTATTTGTACAAAGATTCACGAATACTTATGTTTGAGCTATTGAATGCTCTGCTCATAGCAGGTGCTCAGGAATGCTCCCTTAATAGAATTTCAGAACCACTAAAGCATGTTTTACCTTGTTATAAGGGAGGCAATACTCTAAATTCTGGGGCCAGGCATATATCTCTTTTCCTCAGTATAAAGAATGCGAGAAGAGTATAGAGGAAGAGCACTCTAGAGCTTAGAGATAATAAATAGCTTGATGCAAGATATTTAAGGTGCATATTGATTTGTCTTCATGGTGTGTATCATTTTGATTACCCATGAAGGTGGTTTGCAACCCCTCTCTTAACCTGCAGTCCTCTACCCCGTTTTACCCTATTCCATTCAGATTTCCAGTTTATAGAACATACAAAGCAGAGCTCCTTTAGTTGAAGCAGCATCTTTACAGCCCCTTTGAGCCTTTTGCTATATTCCATGGGCTCAGCTGTATGGCTTTGGGCTTACCTCTTCTTGATCAATGAAAATGGTGAAGAATCATATAATTAAAACTGCATCTAATTCTGTCTGTCGTATGCTTAGAATCACATTAGCTACTGTCTAAAACACAGAAAATGGTAAGACCTACTCATTTATCTCTAGGTGCTAATCTGAGAGACAAACATACATGAAATAAGAGTGAACGGCCAAGGCAGTCAGTAATTAAGTATAGCTACGTCGCTGTTCTGGGAGTTGTTGCTGTTCTATGTGCTGCTGAACCCAAGTTAACAAGTATCAGGTAACATTTATGCCATGGTGTCAGGCATTTTTCTTTCCTTTTTCCATTTTATCTTCACGACAGCTCTATTGTCACCCCTCTTTTATAGAAAAGGAAATTGAGGCTCAGAAAGGTCAAGTTCCTTGCCCATAAACACCACAGGAGAATTTTGAATCCTGTGACGTCCACACTCTTGATTATTACACTTTGCTGGCATTCAGGGTTGTCCATGTTGAGTACAGAAGGTCTTGGCCTTTGGGGGGTGGTTATAGGAATGCATTTCTTTCTGTGACAGCATCGAAGGTAGCAGTTAAAATACAGATGAGACCTGTGCTATGGAGCAATGCAGGAGACATAATAAAAATGACAGACCAGTTGAATTATCTTTTGTATTTTGAAAGCAGCTTCATAAACATTACCGTAGATACGAATTTTTTTATGAGCTATAGCGTTGTTACAGATATTGCTTTGCCCACCAGAAAGAATGAGGAAATCCACCAAAAGACACCAAATGACTTGTCCTGTGCTACATGTCTAGGGACAGATTTGGGAATAAAACTCAATATTTTAGGCCCCTTTCCACCAAGATTTTTTTCAGAATTGGGAGACATGGTAAAAAGCGGACATGGTAAAAAGTGAATATTTTTTATTAATAGCGGTTTTTAAATCTATAATAATGATCTATGCTTGTCAAGGAGTATTGGATAAGAATATAACATGAATTACTTGTACATGAAGACTTGTACATACTTATTTTTCAAACTTACTTTTTTTTTTACTTTTTAGTAATATCTTAAGTGCCCCTGGAATTAAACTTGACCCCCTTAATTGTTTGATATGCTCCAAAGGTAACTGTGGAGGAATTCAAACTTGCTTGCATGACAAGAGGTGGCAGTTGCATAGACAGTCATAATGACAGGCAGCCTTTAGGCTATTGTGGTCGATTAGTTCTTTTTTTTTTTTTTTACATATTACTTAACATCAAGATTTAATATAATTAGTTCTTGAGTGTTAGCTCATTGGTTAACATTTTCTTCCTTGCGCAGAATTTCGGAGAGCTAACACTTCAGTTGTGTGAGCTCTTGGTCATCACACCCTTGACCTGATGGAAAGGAAGAGGGTGAGGAAAAGATCAGGAGGAAACATGAGGTAGCCTAGTAGGGACCTTCAGTGACAAACCTGGGCAGGTTGAGCTTCCAGGAATGTGGCAAAGATGAAAGAAGTCGGAGAATATAGACAAGGGATTGGGGACTCTTTGACTTCTTTAGTTACTTGGGCATTATTTTTCCTCAGAAAAGTGATGTATCATTTCTTTGGCCAATGCCATCTGAGGTCATCCCCACTCTTGCTGGTATCCAGAGAGCAGCCCATCTCCCAGTGAGTCCAGCCCAGCATCAGGGCCGGCAAACTGGCTGCCTGGAGGGCTACTGTTTCTGTTGTGCTCCTTAATGTTAAGCACCACACATAGGTGACACTTCAGAAACCATTCTTCTTATATCCTTTTTGGAAGCAGTCAAGATATAATGATTAATACATTACAACATTTTTAAAACATTGATAGACCCTCTCAGGAAGATGTTAGTAGGCACAGATTGCTTCAGAAGCAAAGTTGACTTCTGAAGAGAATTCAGACGTTGTTGGGGGAATAAAAGAAGAGTTGAGAGAACCTAAGAACAGTATGTGTTTTGTTTCAGATGCACAAAATTAAAAACCAGGCTACATTATTTAAAAATTTTGAAATACTGGTTCATTCACTATGTACTTTTTGGATTGAAAACCGGTAGGTGATTTGTACCGCGCTCTTCTGTTTGTTCATCATTTAATCTCTTATTTTATATTAGTGAATTTTGTCTCAAAGGCTCTCAATGTGACTCATATTGCACATAAAATCCTTCTCTATATCCCTAGAAAGCTACCACCTCTCTTCTGAAGGGGACATTACCTGGGGAGACAAAGAGTGTGTGGTGTGGCTGGCCAGTCAGCCTGTTCCAGCGTGATAGGTGTTTAGACATCCCCAGAAACTCCAGCATGTTAAGCACTAGTACAAAGGCATTGGACAGTTGTTCATTGCTCTCCATAGCTCAACTCTTTTCAATGCTCTTTTGATCCTTATAACATTTGAACAAAATCCTAACTTGATATCAAATCTTCAGCCCCTCTTTAATAAAAGCTAAGACATTCAGCCTCAGACCACAAGAAGGCAGATGCTGTGGTCCAAGGAAGATGGAGAAGAAGCATAACCACAAACGGCAGACCCTATCAGCTAGTCAGGATCTGTAACTGAGGAGAGTTTTCTGTAAGAGTAAAGGCTCTGCACAAAGCACACATGATTGGCCGGTCCATGCAGCCCTGATGTCATCTTCACGGGTGAGTTCATAACCCGTGTGCTGTGCACCTGGTATTCCAGGTGAGTGTGGGAAGCTTGTTCTTCTCACTGTAGGCACTCAGGAGGATTAGGGCATGCGCGCTTCCCCTGGGACACCAGCCCTGTGTCTTCTCTGATGTATTAGAGGAGGTCATGAGAGGGGACCCTCATCCATTACCAGAGCCTCATAGTTACTGAGGATGGAGAAGGTATTTTGGGGCCTATGGAAGCTCCAGCTGGCTACTAGCTCTCCTGTTCACCATCCCTAACACAAAAGGATGTTCCTAGGCTTCTTTGCAAGCCGATCGGAAACACTAAGTGGCAGTATTAATGAGGGTGAAGGTTGCATCGTTAAAACAGCAATCATCGACTTCCTCACCTTTATTATAACTTGGGCTTGAGGTGTCTGAGTTGCATTTTATTAGTTCATTACTCATTCACCCATCACTAACAGCACATTCATGCTGAACCAGGCAAGTTATTGGTGCTATGGAGGCAGCGATGAATAGAATACAATTTTCTCCCTTCTAAGAGCGCATAATCTGCTAAATATTTGTAATACAAAGAGCACCTGGTAAGCATTGCCAACCTGCTGGTCACCTGGGGAAGCTTTGGGTTCCTCATCTGTAAAATAGAAATATTTGTATGCGAAGATCTTTTGGCTCTTCTTCAGGTCTGACGTTTCTTGACCCCTTCTGAACTGCTACCAATAAATGTCATGGTTCTTAGGAATGTGAGATGTTTTGCTTGCTACAAGATAGCATCATTTTGTCAGTTCAACCCTTACATATGGTTTTCCCCGCAATTATCAAATAGTTGACCAACAATGTTAAGTAGGCTCAATACCTGTATTTTATGGCTTTCAAGCCTAAGAAGTAAAAATATTTTCTGACATGGGCAAGTATTACTGTACTGGAGGAAGTATGTAAGTGAGATACATTACAATGTTTATCACATCGCTGGAATCCATTCTTTAGAATGGACTTCTGCTGTGGTGGAAACAGGTTCTGAAATGATAGTCCTAGATTCTGCTCAAACTTCCCACAAATGTGTAAAATCTCTAGGTGAATCCAGTTATGATTATCAATTGAAAACACATTGTTATAAGCAGAGTAAAGAAATAAAGCCCCAACAGAAAAATTGTCATCAAGTTACCATTTCCTTTTAATGAAGTGTGGTGGCAGATCCTGTATCGCTATGTGTGTGTGCGTGTGTGTCTGTATGAGAGAGGGAGAGTATGATCGGCATCTTTGATAAGAAGGGGAATTATATCTTTGCAAGTTGGTGAATATGTGCACCCTATCATGCCTTGATTCTTTCCCTCTGCCTAAGCAGTTTTTCATTCACTAACAAAGTCATTTACCTATTTCATGAAATGCTGTCTTTAAAATGTGTCCTGTCCTCTCTTACCTCTGAACAAAAGTAGATTTTATAATTTATAATCTCTGTGAGTCTCAATTTTCTCACCTGTGAAATGGGGGAATGCTTTTCTCTCATGGTTGTTATGAGGATTTAATAAGCATATATGTGAAAATAAGGTTACAAATATGCCAGTGGCTTTCAAAGATGACGTATGATAGTAAGCTGGTGCTTGAAGACATGTCAGCGTCTTTCCTTGCTTGCAATGTAGAAATTGGTTTCTGTTGACATAGTCCTGTTTCAGTACATTTTAGTGGAAGACTTTTTTAATATTTTGTACTAGAGGAGGTCTGCTTTTTTGGTTTGGGTTGTGGAATATACTAATAATTTTGGATCCCTTAAGAGAGCTGTGACTTCTAAGATGATTTATATATTTTTTCCTAAATATTGTTTCTAATTATTTCTAATTATTACTTTCCAAAGTATTATTATTTTCCTACTTATTTATATATAATGGTAATAATTCTATTACATATATAAATAAAACAACAAATCTATTCAATCAATCAACCTAATCTATCTGTGCATTGATTAGAAATTCATCCAGGTGAGCACATCAGACACTCACTCTATTTAAGATATCAAGTGAATGAATTCTTTAAAGAAGAGAAAATTCATAATTTTGTGCATGACAAAGAGCATTGGGAATAAATTCAGAGCTTGATGATTCAAGTCATATGTCTACCTCTGTTCTCTAGTCAAGGCAGCTTTGTTTGTGACAGACTAGCTTAAGCCAAGGGATTTAGTGTAAGCCTACAGTAGTCAATTTCACTGTCGTCCAAGATCAGGAGGTAAAGTATAGCCAGACCTTGTGGGGATAAGCATGGAAAGGCAGGAATGAGCTCCCTCTCTCTCTCTCCCCCCCTCTCTCTCCCCTAGGATGCACGGTTCCCTTCATGTCATCTTTCTCTGATCTTAGTGTTTCCACTTTATTTTATTTTCTCAACCAGTTTCTTTTGCTTGCTCATATTGGATATAACTTAGCAAAGTCATTTCTTGGTCCCTCAGACCACAGTGTGGGTTCTCATTTTCAATGACTACATCCAGCCAACTACAGTCTCTTTGTACCTTAGTTCAAATTCTCAAAACAATCTGATGAAGTGTTAGTTGATTTGGGGTCAAATATCCATTTCTGATCCATTTAGTGGTTTTGGGTGAAAAGGTTGCTCACAAAAAACTATGTCCAGTATAACCCTTACTAGTTTGGTGAGCTGGGATAACATTCTGATCAATTTTCTCATCTGAAAAGATGTAGATAACACTACTTCCTTCAAAGGATAATGTGAGGATCAAATAAAATAATGTATATGATATTGCTGGTTAAAGTATAAAGAATTCTACAACAAGAAAGGACTACTCTAGGGCAGTAGTCGCCAAACTTTTTGGCACCATGGACCATTTTCATGGAAGACAATTTTTTCACAGATCGGGGTAGGGGAAGGATGGTTTTGGGATGATTCAAGCACATTACATTTATTGTGTACTTTATTTCTATTACTATTACATTGTAATATATAATGAAATAATTATACAACTCACCATAGGTTGGGGACCCATGCTCTAGGGGATAGTGGTTACTTGGTAACCTGAAGCATTTGGCGGCTGGTATTCCTAAGATTACAGCTATTTCCCTTTAAATTCATTTCAACTCATTTCAAAGACTTTAGCCCCAGTCATGCTGTAAGACATGAAGGCTAATGAAATGGTGTCTCTGAAGAATGAACAGAGACTATGTTATTTAAATTACTACAATATGAAAACAAGACAAATTAGTGTGAGCCTTAAAGGGGAAAAAATGGAGCTGTTCGTGTTCCCAAATGTTGAAATATTTAATATGCCATCCAATCTTGACATTTAAAATGTATTACCTTTTTATTACAAAGGGAAAAAAAAGACTTAGAAATATTGTAAAAAGGTAAATGAAGGTGGCTGATCTTTTGTCAGCAAACATACTTTATAGCTGAACTACTAACCCTTGAACTAATTAATATCACTTGAACTAATCACTTCTTTTTATCAAGTCAAAGTATTTAATTTATGGTTCACCTTTAAAAAAACTAAACTCAATTTTTACTTTGGAAATGCTGGAATTGGAGAGAATTGCTTAAATGTTCAAGTCATCATTTTAAAAATATATTAGAACTTAGAGATTCACCAGAAAAATAAACAAAAAAAATTTAACATGTTGACGTGATGCTTTTTCATAAAATTCTAGACTTAAAGTCTATATAGTATAGTTTATTTTTAATGATCTCTATTTTTTTAAATTTTTTTTATTTCAGCATATTACTGGGGTGCAAATGTTTAGGTTACATAGATTGCCTTTGCCCCACCCAAGTCAGAGCTTCAAGTGTGTCCATCCCCGAGATGGTGCACACTACACCCATTAGGTGTGTATATACCCATCTCCTCCTCCCTCCTCTTATCTGCCTGACACCCGATGAATATTATTACTATATGTGCACTTAAGTGTCGATCAGTTAATACCAATTTGATGGTGAGTACATATGGTGCTTGTTTGTCCATTCTTGTGATACTTCACTAAGTAGAATGGGTTCCAACTCTATCCAGGATAGTATAAGAGGTGCTAGATCACCATTGTTTTATATGGCTGTGTAGAACTCCATGGTATACGTATACGACGTTTTATTAATCCACTCATGTATTAATGGGCACTTGGGTTGTTTCCATATTTTTGCAACTGTGAATTGTGCTGCTATAAACATTCGAGTGCAGATGTCTTTTTTATAGAAAGATTTTTGTTCTTTTGGATAGATGCCCAGTAATGGGATTGCTGGATCAAATGGTAGTTCTACCTGTAGCTTTTGAGGTATCTCCATATTACTTTCCACAGAGGTTGTACTAGTTTGCATTCCCGCCAGCAGTGTATGAGTGTTCCTATCTCTCTGCATCCACGCCAACATTTATTGGTTTGGTAGTTTTTGATCAAGGCCATTCTCACTAGAGATAAATGATATTCATTGTGGTTTTGATTTGCATTTCCCTGATGATTAGAGATATTGAGCATTTTTTCATATGTTTCTTGGCCATTAGTTTATCTTCTTTTGAAAAGTTTCTGTTCAGGTCCTTTGCCCACTTTTTGATAGGGGTAGTTGATTTTTTCTTGCTGATTTTCCTGAGTTCTATGTAGATTCTACTTATCAGCTCTTTATCAGATATGTAACATGAGAATATTTTTCTCCCATTCCGTAGGTTGTCTGTTTGCTCTCATGATAGTTTCTTCGGCCGTGCAGAAGCTTTTTAATTTGATCGGGTCCCATTTATTTATTTTTGTCATTGCTGTGATTGCCTTTGGGATCTTCTTCATAAATTCTTTCCCTGGGCCAATGTCCATGAGAGTTTTTCTGACATTTTCTTCTAGAATTCTCATAGTTTCATGTCTTAGGTTTAAATCTGTTATCCACCGTGAGTCAATTTTTGTGAGAGGTGAAAGGTGTGGATCCTGTTTCAATCTTCTACATGTGGCTATCCAGTATTCCCAGCACCATGTATTGAATAAGGATTTTTTTCCCCAGTAATGATCTTTATTGACATCATAAAATATAAATTGAAAAAAGCCAACTGACTCATCCTTGCTCCTAAAATGTTGTTCATGAGACAGAATTTGACATTTTCCTTGTAACCATCTCACTCACACAGAACATGCTGATATAGGTCTAACTCTGCTGTAACCCGAGGCAATATGACTGGCTGAGATGTCATCCCTGGGATAATATATCAGGTTGGGTTGCTAGTTACATATGAAGATGCTTGATGAATTTTCATTTAAGAGAGTTTATTGCAATCTTACAGGAAATATTGTCAATAACAATATTTCATGGTGTCATCATCTGATTGGGTGAATCATTTGGGTGGTTTGTCCATATGTGAATTATGTGTGCCAAATTCACAAGCTCACAGTCACTTAACAGACCAGTGAGGTTTCTCTTGACCTCCAAGATGGCTTATGGTCAAATGAACAACTTATTTTAATAATCTAAAATCTTTAAGGGGTTAAAACCACTGCTAAATATGTGGTGGAATCTCAAATTATATTAACTATTATGACATACCATTATTTCTCACCATCATAACAAAAAATCCAAGCTGCTAGACAACCAAAAATTTTAATAAAAACTTTCATAAGTCAAAGTTAGCTTCTGCCCTAACTTATATGCTACTTCATCTACAACTTTTTATTAAACATTTAGCTTTCTTCTGTTTATTTCCTACAAAGCTTTTATGTACCTATTAACCTCTCTTTTCTCTCATCTTATTTTTTCTTTCTGTAATATCTTCTAGTTGTGTGCTTTAAAATTTTTTTTCATATATTATTCATGTCTCCTCAGATAGATGGAGTACCTCGAGGGTTGGGACCCTCTCTTACACCTCTGTATATGATAAAAATTGCTCACCAAATTAATATGTAGGTACTAGCTGCTCAATAAACATTTACTGAATGAGTAAGGATTTTTCTCTTTACAGATGCTAGCCCCAACTCAGATCCCTCAGCAGCTCATAAGCACTTTTTAATCTCTTGTGTCTAGTCAATTATATTTACCAGGAAGTTCTTTCTACAGAAACTATTGTCATTTCATCAATGAAACATCTATGTAACACATTTTACATCTGGTTAGCAAACGCATACAATTTTTAACCCTGTTTATTGTGTTAGATATAACCCTCTTATATCTTATGACATATTTTAGGAATAGGAAGTCTCATATATTGAATGCCTCATGAGATGAAAATGATATTTATGTATATTTGTAGTTTCATGTTATTGATTTTTATGTTTGGATGATTTTAACTAAATAGTTTAAGCAAGGGAAAAACACCTTTTATTTTATAACAATCACTTTGGCTGGACTTATAAAACACATTACAGAAGCAAAGACTGGAGGTGAGGAGACCAGTTTCAAAGCACTTGGTATAATTTAGGCAAGAAATGATGATGATGTTAGGGTCTAGTTTAGTGCCATTGGGGTTGGAAAAATGTGGATATATTTAAGAGTTAGTAGGTAGAATTAAAAAAGTAATGACTGAGTTTCAGATATGCTGAGGAGCATGAGGCAATGGTTTGTGTTTTGAAAGATCCCTCTGGCTCAGAGAATACATAAAGAAAACTGGAAGAGATATGGGTTGACTTTTAGGGAGTTACTGCAGTTGACCATGACAGTAACTTGAATTAGGATGAAAAGAGTGGAAATAGATAGATGTGGACCAGTTCGAGAGATACTGTGTTTAGAGAGTAAAGATAACAAGAATTGATGATGGCTTGGATATGGGAGGGTGATGAGGGAGAGGGAGATGTCAAGAATGGCCTCTGTGAGTGGGTGGCTAGATGTGACGTTCACTAAGATGGGAAATTGTGAAAATAACCATTTTGGGAGGAAGATCAAAAGTTTCTTTTTGCCATGTCAATTTTGAAATGTCTTTGAAACATTCAAGAGGATTTTTCAAGTAGGTGAGTAGATATACACATCTAGAGAGCCATGAAGGGAGATCCAGGTTGGAGATATACAATTGTGAGTCATCATGTGGCAATTAAAGGCATGGGACTGGATGAGATTGCCAGAGAAGGAGAAAAAGAGGGCTAACTGTTGAGCCAAGAGAAACTTTAGCATTCACATGCTGGGTGGAGGAATTTAAACCTACAAAAGGAGAAGAAGGAAGAGTGGCGAGGGTCAGATCCTACTGGGCTGGAGCAATGAAAGAATAAGTGATGAAGAGTATACGAGATACTGATAAAAGAGGTTACTTCCCTCTCTTGTCACTGACCAACATTAACATTGTCTTATTACCAAGCAAACTTATGATGGCCTAGTCCCTTCCTGGAGACTCTTCTGTTAAGCAGAGAACTTTATTTCATGAGCAGTTGTTCAGTGTTTAGACCATATAATATATATTTGTTTTTCTTCTTTAATTAACATTGCAAATATGTTTGCAACACCAGAATTACTGGAAGGATAATTCTAGAAATGGCTTCACTCTATCCTGCTGTTCTTTTTAATAGACCTTTCACACTTCAGGCAAGACAAAGAATATCTTCTGGAATGGCTGTGGTCCAGAAGACACTCCCCACCCCCACCCCATCCCCCTTACTCAAATCCCTACCCTCCTTTTAGCAGCTTCATTGGAAATGGTGTTTTTTAAACTGCTCCTTGCAATATGTTCTAATTATAGTAGCTCAATTTTTAAAATAACAAAGTACAAAAGACACAAAATCTTCTCATATTAGAATTTTGTACTTCCTCCTTCTCAGGCATCTCAGAAATCAACAATAATGACACGGGGAAGTTTTTGTTCTTTCCCTCTCAAAAGTTCCTTCTAATTTCATGTGGTGATGTCTATGGCCTCACCGACTCCTAGGGTTGGTGATCTACTTGTTGCCAAAGTAATGGGATTTCTGAGGTTGAGGTTAAATTTTTGAATACAGTATTATATTAATTTAATAATATTAATTTACAAAAGCATGTTGTGATTAGTAATTTTATGTGTCAGCACAACTGGACTAAGGGAAGCCCAGATAGTTGGTAAAACATTATTTCTGGGTATGTCTGTGAGGGCATTTCCAGAAGAGATTAGCACCTGAGTCATTAGACTGAATAAAGGAGATCACCCATAGCAATGCAGGCAAGCATCGTCTAATCTGTTGGGGCCCACATAGAACAAAAAGACAGAGGAAGGGTGAATTCATTCCTGAGCTGGTACATTCATCTTTTTCTACCCTTTGACATTGGTTGTCCTGGTTCTTGGGCCTTCAGATTTAGACTGGGATTTATACTATTGGCTCCACCATTGGTTCTCAGTCCTTCGGACCTGTATTGGGACTATACCACAAGCTTTCCTAGGTCTCCAGGTAGGAGATGACAGATTGTAGGACCTCTCAATCTCCTTAACTGTGTCAGCTAATCCCTCTTAATAAATCTCTTTCTGTGTATCTGCATATATTCTATTGGTTTGGTTTCTCTGGAGAACTCTGATTAATACATACACAAAGTATTTGACCATGGAGATAACTATGAATCCCATATTATTAATTTGCCCACTGAGGGCCCTTGTAGGAATTAAAAAAAAAAAAAAACCTAAGAAATATATAAAAAGAACTATTGATATATGCAATGAAATAGATGAATCTCAAAATCATTATCCTAAGTGAAAGAAGCCAGGCAAAAAAGAGTATATACTGTGGTTTTTTATTTATGTAAGATTTTAGAAAATGCAAATTTATCTATAGTAACAGAAAGCAGTTTGTGGTTGCTTGGAGCTGGGAACTGGGAGGTAGGGGAGGGGCCTGGGATAGACACCAAGGGGCACAAGGAAACTTTAGGGGAAAATGCAGATTTTCATTATTTTGATTGTGGTGCTGGTTTCCAATGTCAAAATTAACCAAATTGTGCACTTTAAATACATAAAGTTTATTTTATTTCAGCTATACTTCAATAAAACTGTGAAAAAAACATACTAAATGACTCAAGAAGAAAAAAAAATCAATTTTAAGGTTCCTTCTAACACTCACATTCTGTGATTCTCTTATTTTAGAGATGAGAGGACTAGAGGCAAAAGAATGTCTTATAAGAGTTACTTCTGCACCTAGCATTACAGCTAATTGGTTATGTTACCTATTGTCAGTTCTCATCAACTGTTAGAAAACAGAGGGACTTGTTTCACTTATCTAGTGAAAGAAAGAGTCTCTGAAATTTTAAAGTACTTCTTAGTTGAAGGACAACTATATATGTTGTGAACACAATTGTTTAAAAATAACAATGTATGCACCATTCAATTGTCATTCATTTAGATGCAATAAAACCCATCCTTCATGTACAGTTGTGGAAATCATGTCTAAATTTGAAACAAGCCAAAATTTTGGACTTTTAAAGGAAATGCCATTTTAGTTGTCAAAAACAATATATTCATGAAACATGATTATATTTGGAGCTAAGCTTCCATTATACAATGTCTCATGTTTTAAAACCCCTGATATTGGCTCCTTTTTAATAACTTAGATTTCAATAGTGATCAACTACATCTTCTAAACTAAGAACCACTTACGGAGCTTCATTTTTTTTGAATCTATTTTAAATGCTGAAGTCCAATTTTCTGCCTGTGCTTTTTCTAGGATGTATTTAAAAGATACGTTTTTATTTTGTATCAAGCATTTGGTCACAGATAGGCCAAAAGTTGATGAAAATGATTAATACTATTTTTGATAAATTTTTAGTACTTTCTTACTAACAAAAAAGTATTTTGTTAGGTGAAAGAATGAGAATGATAGCAGTTCAAAATGTAAACAGAATTAAAATGAAAAGGTATTTTGTTCTACATTTTGAACAATTTATTTTCTTGATTTTATAGAAAACATAAAGAAATTGTTTATCAATTAGCATTTTTTTGCTGAACAAAACTCTGTTATACTTCTGGCAAAAATATTTATGATTTCTTTTCCACTAGAAATAATTGATTATTTTTATGCATTCATTTTTTGAGCCTTTAATCTCAGCATTCATATGTGTGCCACAGTGCAAATGTAATATGACAGGTCAAGATTATATCCTGGTTCTGAGAATATATTCTTGATATCTTCTAGATGAGAGAGCAAAATAGAATGACAGAAACCAAAAAGTAGCATAGAGACTATGGTTTATGTAAAACCTCAAGATCTTCCATGCCTCAAAAAGTTGGGGATTCAGTATGTGTAAATGGTTTTGATGGAAAGGAATTAAAAGTGATATTGTAGAGTAGGGAATGACATTACCCATCTAAAAAACATTGTAGTTAGTTGGCCCACAGGAGTTTTTTTTTTTTTCTTTATGATGAGATTAATTCTTATGAGTTATATTAGTTTTCTATTGCTATTGTATTAATATTGGCAATAACTAGTTCCCACAATTTTAGTAGCTTAAATGATAAAAATGTATTAACTCAGAGTTCTGTAGGACAGAAGCCTAAGGGGGTCCCATTGGGCTAAAATCAAGGTGTCAGCAGGGCTCTGTTCCCATCTGGAGGCCCTAGCAGTGGATCCATTTCCTTGCCTTTTTCAGCTTCTAGAGGCTGACCTGCATTCCTTGGCTCATACTCTCCTTCCTCCATCTTCAAAGACAGCCCTGTTGCATCTCTTGGTGACCTCTCTCTCTTATCTCAGACAGAGGGTTCTTTTAAGAACTCATGTGATTTGGCTGGGCCCACCTGCATAGTCCTGGACAATATCCCTGTCCCAAGGTCCCTCACCTTCATCACACTGCAAAGTCCCCTTTGCGTTGTAACATATTCACAGGTTCCAAAGATTAAGCCATGGAAATCTTTGGGAGGTCATTATTTCGCCTACCATATAGGTAAAATACTACAACGGGGAATCGAACAAGGGCAGAGAGATAGATTGAATTAATGGCTACGTTTCGTAGAGTGTCTGTTGGTATGGTTTTCAACAGAAGAATCAACGAATAAAGAAAATTATCAACAGAAAGAAAAGTGGGCATTAGGATAATGCTTTTTAGTTACCAGTTGCTACACTTTCCACACGAGTGATCCTCTTTGTTCATTCAATATTTAAATAAACTAATGACACTACTAGGCCTGCTCTGTCATCTGTTTCTCAGTCTGGGCAGCAGATGTAACTCCATCGTTTAGGTACGTGAAGTTCTATAGCAAACATTTACGTGAATTAGTGAAAACTATTAAGGAAAAATAGAACTAGGTTAATAGACAGTTTTTAAATCTGAAGTTTCTTACCTAGACTATGTTTAGGATCCATAGAGAAATGACACTAACTATAGACCAATAAACTATAAACAAATTTCGTCTTCTCAGAAAAATGGTTTTATGACAGAAATACTCTCTAGGGATTAGGGGGATGGGGGGCAAATGTACAACTAAAGGACACGGGAGCACTAAAGGGAGGGAAGGGCATGCCTTTAACCCGCATTTGGGTGAGGCAAAGACGTAAAGTGTAACTATAATGTTTGTACCCTCACAATACCCTGGAATGAAAAAAAAAAAAAAAAGAAAGAAACTGAAGATAAAGCAGCAGCCTACAAAGGGTGGGGCAGTGGGAGTGGTCTGCATCTGGTATAGCTAATAAAATGGAGCATTGTCTACAGAGAATTTTAGCACAAGAATAAAACAAAAGCTGGTCTTTTTATTATCACCTCTGTAAGCCAGCATTTCTAAATAATGTCAGTGATTAAGTATTCTTCCCCTGAAAACAATATTGATTTTGTCAGAGAGGGTATGGTAGAGTTGCTTTGAATCAAGTGTACAGGGGTACATATTTTTACTTTGTAAATTTTAGAAAGATATTTGGAACTTTACTATTTGAACCCACCCTCTGGTGCATGCTTTGTTTGATTTATACCTTAGTATTTCATTTTCTTTGGAGTGACTGTAAATGGTATCATGTGTTTAATTTCAGTTTCCACATGTTCATTGTTAGTATGTAGAAGAATGATTTTTTATTTTTAAATAAATTTTATTATGTAAAAAAAATGGTTTTGACTTAGATAAAACTACGATATGTGCACATCAAAAGAAAGGCAAGATTTAGTTCAGTTTTTAAGTTAGCAAAATAAAAATAATCCAGTTGTCACAAAACTTAATTAATAAGGAAAGGCAGATTACACTTGAAACATCCATTAGAAACATTGCTGAATAATATCCTCTTTGTTTTAGTTAATTAAATGGCTTTAATTTCTTACAGAATCCCATTAAACTGTATTTTTCTTCCTTAAGTTGATTTTAATAAATGAGCTACATAAAATTAATATTCATGTGAATCTAATAGATGGCTATAAATGTAGCTGGATTTGATGGTCTTAAAATTAATTGTAATTTAAATTAATTAAAATTTAGAGCTCAAGCTATAAAACCAGTGGCAATTGAGTAAAGCAGAGATCCAGGCAGTGTAGGACGATAATTGTGTATGTCATGGGAAAGATACAGAAAGTTTGAAAATTACTTCCTCCTCTCCCACTGATCTCTACAAAAGCAATAACTGGTTTTACATAAAATAAATACTTGGATTATGCAATAGAATTACTTGGTCTAGTTCTACAAGTTAATTTATATGTGAATGTAAGTTAATACTGTCATTACTTATGTATCTTACTTTTCCTTCTGGAGTGGGCTGGACAACCTAGGAAAAATCTAGACTCCCTTTGATCTCACTCTTCCCTTAGTCTAGAGGGAAAAGGGAAGGATGGAGGGAGATAGAGGGAATTAACGCTATTCAACACTACCACGTACCGGATACATTGTTTTAAACACATTGCCACAACTTTTTGAGTTAGTTATCGTTCAGGAGATAACACTGAGACTTAGGGTGGCCAAGATTCTTGTGTGAGGTCAAACACTCCCTAAACAGTATAGCCCGGCTTGAATGCTCATGGGCTTCACTCTAAAGCTTCATTTTTCTCATCACCTCCATGACCTCCATGCTGCCTTCCTGAATCTTGAGGCTCATTTTGTTGTTGTTGTTGTTGTTGTTGTTGCTGCTTCTCAAACAGAAGGTACTCTGGCAGCCTACAAGAAAATGCAAGCCGAGTCCCTCAAAACCTCTGGCATTGATATGTTTATAGGATTCCCTAAAGCAGCCCAGAGCCCTCAAATCAGGAAAGTCTTCAAATCACGGACCCTTTCTTGTTCTCCTAATTGTGTGATGCATTCCCTTCTCTAACCTATGGCCTCATCCAAGGTTATGATTTTCCCCCAGGAACAGATGGAATGTGGCATGTGGCTTGCTCTCTGTGGTTATGCTTTAGCTCAAATTTTCCCTGTCTTGTCAACCCACACGAGATTTCTCTGAGGATTCTGGCTTTACTTTCCATTCCTCCCTTCCTTTGTCTCATCAGGGGTTAATGGGGTCAGTGTGAGTACCAAAATATTTTCCTGATTTTTAAAAGAACTTTTCAATAATGTTGACTGTAGTTGAAACAAGAGAACCAAAGAAATGATCACACAGGCTACTGAAAGAGGAAAAAACTTATGTGTTGAGGAATAAGAAAGGTAGGACTATGTGGAAAATATGTTTGATAAAAATGATATAGATTTATGTAATATTTTTATTTTCTGAAGAAAATATGATAACTGGGTTCATGATGTACTTATATCAGGTATATGTGAATTACCTTTAGTGCCAATAGAGCACCATTTAGAAAAACCCCTATAAGGGATATTAAAATATAGGCAGACATTACTGTAGAAAGATTTCATTGCAATATTATAATGCCCTACAATAGAAAAATAGGAAAATAGTTAAACAAATTCTTGATTCCTGATTCATGTACACAGCCTTTAACAGTGGTGTGTTTAAAACGAATTTATAATGACATGGGAAAAAACCTTACAATAACATTTAAAAACAAGATTGAAAGTTAAAGATATGATATTTTCTTAATTATGAAAATGCATAAAAATTCTAAACGTAACTGCTGAAATGTTAACAGTCTTGCCTGGGGAGTTCTCATTTATTGGTAATTTCTTTTTTTCTGCTTCATTATACTCTTCCAATATTTACTACTAGAAAAACAAGGTTCCATGATGAAAAAGACAAGCAGAAGAGTTTATGAGTATTTTAAAGTGATCAATGAGGAAATAAGATATCCTTCTGGCCAAATGGGATTTTTTATTGTTGCAACTTAAATTGATTCTATGATTCCTCTGTTTAGATTAAAACCAGTGGTAATCAGGTAATGACTAGACCTAAACACCATGTTAACTCAGCAAAGGGTAAAAGCAATTAGAAAAGTTATGCAACAAAAGGCACATTTTGAACATTAATTAAGTATGATGTGGCTTACTTGTGGACACAAATATGTAAGTTAATTAAATAATCTTGAAGTGAAATATAAATGACATCTTAATTAATGCATTTGCTATGTTTTACCTTTTTATAATTTCCCTTAATGTAAGATCATTTCTGTCTTAAAAAAACAGGCCATCTAGAAATTTAGAAATTAGGTATCAAGGATCAGTTCATTGTTTTTAAAGCTATTAAAGTAGTAAATTTGTGTATCCAATCAGTGAGCAATGACTTGGATTTATAAAAAATTTACAAAAATAGTACTTTTAAAATTTTTAGTGTTTTGGGTTTTTTAATGGGCTTTTTTTGAAGAGCTGATTTGGGTACACAGCAAAATTGAGTAGAATATGCAGAGTTGCTATTGTCCCATATTCCCCAAGCCACAAAACACACATAGCCTCCCCAGCTAGCAACGTCCTGCACCAGAGAGGTACATTGGTTAACAATCAGTAAAGCTATGTTGACACATCATTATCACCAAAGTCCATAGTATATATTAGGGTTCACTCTTGGTGTACATTTTAAGATTTTGACAAATGTATAATGACATATATCTACAAATTATCGTATTATACTATACAGAATAGTTTTACTGCCCTAAAAATCCTCTGTGCTCTGCCTATTCATCTCTCTTTCCTAACCCCTACCAACCAATGATCTTTTTACTGTCTTTGCAGTTTTGCCTTTTTCAGAATATTATACATTAATAGTTAGAATCATATAGTATGTAGCCTTTTTCAGATTGGCTACTTTCACTTAATAATATGCACTTAAGTTTCCTCCATGTCTTTTCATGGCTTTATAGACTTCTTTTTAGCATTGAATAATATTCCATTGTCTGGATGTACCATGGTTTATTTATTCACCTTGTGAAAAACATCTTGTTTTCCAAGTTTTGACAATTATGAATAAAGCTGTTATAAATGTCTGTGTGCAGGTTTGTGTGTGGATGTAAGTTTTCAGTTCATCTGGGTAAATAACAAGGAGCACAATTGCTGGGTTTTATGGTAAGACTGTGTTTAGTTTTGTAAGAAATTGCCAAATTATCTTCCAAAGTAGTTGTACCATTTTGTATTCCCACCAGCAGTGAATGAGAATTCCTATTGCTCCATATCCTCACTAGCATTTGGTGTTGTCAGTGTTCTGGATTTTGACCATTCTCATAGATGCATATTAATTTAATTTCTTAATTTGTAGTGTTTTAGTTTGCATTTCTCCAAAGACATTTGACGTGAAGCATCTTTTCATAGGATTATTTACCATCTACATATCTTCTTTGGTCAACTGTCTATTCAAGTCTTTTGCCCATTTTTAATTGGGTTGTTTTCTTATTTTTGAGTTTTAAGAGTTCTTTGTATATTTTGGATAACAATCCTTTATCAAATATACTTTTTGCAAATATTTTTTTTCAAGTCTGTGGCTTGTCTTCTCATTCTCTTTACTGTGTCTTTCACAGAGAAGTTGTTTTTAATTTTAATGAATTCCAGCCTACCAATTGCTACTTTCATGGATAATGTCTTTGGTGTTGCATCTAAAAAGTCACCACCATACCCAAGGCCATCTAGATTTTTTCCTGTGTTATCTTCTAGAAGTTTTATAGTTTTACCCTTTACATTTAAGTCTATGATTCATGTTGAGTTATTTTTTTTTCCTAAGGTGAAAAGTCTGTATGTAGATTTGTGCATTTTTTTGCATGTGGATGTCTGGTTGTCCTAGCACCATTTGTTGAAAAGACTATTTTTTTCTATTGCATTGCTTTTGTTCCTTTGCCAAAGATCAGTTGACTATATTTATGTGTGTCTATTTATGGGCTATCTATTCTTCTGTTCCATTGATATATTTGTCTATTCTTTTGCCAACACTACACTGTCTTGAAGAGATATTAATTTTAAAACTCAGAGAAAATAGAGTTCCTTCTACTTTTTTGGGTATATATTTTCTGCAAAATAATCGTACTCTTATAGATAATGTTTCTCTAATGTTAAAATTAGTTCTTATGTTCAAGAGAACATAAATAGTGCTGAACAAAAAGATGAATTTACAGAAAACTATTTTCTTTACTAAGTGACAATTTAGTTTCACTCTCTTTGTGTACAAGTTTTTAAACAATGTCTGCAGGAATGAACATGAGATAAATTATTAGGATGATTTTAGATTATATGTTTTTTTCTGCATTTTCTTTAATGTTCCAAAAAAGTAGGTAAGGAAGAAGTGATGAAGAAAGAAAAGCTTAAAGTTCATTCATCACAATTTTAGAATAATCTCTCTAATAATTTTAGTAGAAGTTCTGTTTAAGAATAAAAGTCAGTTAAGGAACAGATTGAGAAATTAACAAATTAGTATCAGATTAGAAACTATTCTATTTCTTTCATCTCTTATTTAAATGTTATCTTTTTTTCTGTAGTAAATTGAAAAACATCAGACTGTTTCATCATCAGGTTGAGAAAAACATCAGGTGGAGCATTCTTTGGTGCCTGGATTTGGGTAAAGGGTGTTTTGCGGGATATTGTCCTGTGTTGAAAGATCAGAGCATGTCTGGTCAGCTGGAGGTGATACAGCCTGAGAGACTGATTTGTATTAGTCAAAGTCACAAGAGACTGATTTATAAATCTTAATGTCCACTTATTAATACAATAGAGGCTAAATTTAACATAATAACTGGATCAGTTAACTGTACAAGACTCTCCCTTTGGGTGAGTAAATATACTCTGGTGGCCAAATTATAGATAGGAAACTTGCTTGGAGGCTATGAAATTAGAGCAATGGGAATTGAATATTAACAGATATTTCTTTCTAGCTAGGGGAGCCTGATAATTTACCCTTTGCCCCTCCAGGGATTTTTCTGTTATAGTAACCAGAGATATTGCCTAGATCTCTTCTTAAAAATTTAACTTGCCCATTCCATTCTCTAGATTGTTTAAGGTTACTATAACATACTGTTATTAAATTATCCTTCATGAAATGTTGATTTCAGTTTCCAAGATAATGGTGTATTTCAGAATAGTTTTATGTTGGGTTCTTTTTGCTGACTCTTAGATATCATATTCTAAAAATAAACTATCTGGAAATAATAATATGATAGGTTACAATGAATTTCAGGTATTATGTGTTGGTTTCTTACCTCATTTAATTTCAGAGATTGTAACACTTTGATTTAAGATTTTATTCTATTCTTTTGGCCTGTTATTTCTTTCCCTGTAACATATTGAATGATAGGCTACCTAGGATCTGCATTTTCATTTTATATTTAATCTTCATGGTTTAAAAATATTGGTAGTTTAGCATTTTTGCAATCCACCTTAATAAATGCTACATTTGTTTCTTTTAAGAAAGATAAATTCTTTCTAAAGATTTATTCCTTACTATAAAGTTCTTTCATAATTCAGTTTATGGGCTGAATGATAATGAGAGAAACACTTCATTCAATTTTGAATCCTACAAATCACTTTTAGATAGTTAAAAAAATAGCATGCTGAGGGAAGTTTTTTTTTTGCTATCATTTTTGTCAATTCTGCCATGATATTTTGATGAAAATGAATATGTATGCATTTCCCTTGTAAATTAAGAGCCAGCATATCTGTCATGGGAAGTATGTCATTCTAAGAAAATGGAAACAGTGAATTCAATGTTCAAGCTATGTTCTTCCCTGAAATGTTTATTGAATACAGAATGTTATTTGTGTGCCTATTTCTTCAGAATTACACCAGAATTGTAAGAGCAAGAAAATAAATGAAGATGCAGCATTGGAAAATGCAATTGTGGTGAATTTTGCCAAGTATACTTTATTTTTGGATGATATGTGGTTATAGTGATGGCTTGGATGCTTCACATATGCCCACTAAGTAACTAGTAATAAAATGATTTCACCTTTAACAATCTATATTGAGACTTGTCCATTTCACCTGCATTAAATACCAAACTATTGAATTGATATCTTTGTGGGAAAAAAAAGAGACAGGCTTATATATTATATTACTTTGAGCATATTTATATTAAGAATGTCCATGAAATAAATAGAAATTTTGCCATGAATACAGCATACAGATGGAATATTTATGAAACTCACCCTAGAAATCCAGATGTTCTAAACATAGCTATAAGGAAATGGACCATAGATAAGATCATTTGTTGTGAGTCTTTTTGAAAAGGAACAAGTAATCTGCAGAAACTACACCACTATTTGATGCACACTAAAAGATTAAAAGTAGATGGTGGTATGGTTATATTTCCCACTATGTCCTGTTTCTTCAGGTGGCTGCTATGATGCTTTGGAACATGTAGCAACACCTTCAAATAATGACCAAACAAGGACAAGATCCTACTAATGGAAAACTCGGATAGCCAACTAAAGTTCCCATCATTCTTATGTCATGATGTCCCTTGATGTGAGAGTGATATATAATCTGGTGTCCTTGGAGAGTGACATGAATGGAGGAATGCGATTTAACGCCAATGCGAGATCCCAGTGCATCCCAATTGGCATGATAATCTCATTCCTAAAGATTGGGCATCAGTCTTAACCAGAAGCACCATTGGCCTCTATTTATTTTCACTGAAAGTTTCCTTTGGTTTTCTGCTTCTGTCTTTGAGCCACTGAGCTTCAATTGCAAAGCGCAGCAGTACTACTTATGTCAACCCCCCCATTACTTTGTTTGCTGAGGTGTAAAATAATTTTCATTCTGAGTCAGAACAAGTCCTACCTAACTTCCAGCTGGTCCCACAAAAAGAAAATGATTAAGTTCTTTAATTTAAGGGCATTAATTATCATCTTTAGGATAGACATTTTAATGAAGTGGTAACTGATCATTAAATAGTTATGACAAGTAAATTCTGCCTGCATTGCTAATAAGACTGGATAAATGTAATCAGAAATTGATGTTTAAATTAGATGTATAAACAACCCTATTAATCTTCCCCTCAGCTTTCCTGAATTCATGCTGAGAACACCTCAATCCTCTAAACTTAGGCAGTGACAATGTATAAAAACAAGTAGGGTAATAGTTTTTTTTTTTTAAAAAAAGATAAGTTTTTCTCATGGAAATAAATGCTTTCATATTGAGTGTAAATAAAAATTATTTTATTGATTTGGGGGTGAAAGAATGTTAAAATATATTGGAACTTACATAAAACATGAACATTTATTTATTTATTTTGAGACAGGGTGTTGCTTTGTCACCCAGGCTGGAGAGCAGTGGCGCCATCATAGCTCACTGCAGCCTTGAACTCCTGGATTCAAAGGATTCTCTTGCCTTAGCCTCCCGAGTAACTGGGACTACAGGTGCACACTACCACACCTGGCTATTTTTTAAATTTTTCCAGGAGACAGGCTCTTGTTATGTTGCCCAGGCTGTTCTCAAACTCCTGACCTTAAGCAATCCTCCCACCTTGGCTTCCTAAAATGCTTGAATTATAGGTGTGTGCCACTGTGTCCAGCCTTAGAACACTTAATTATTAATATGTGAGTAAAAGTCTGAGATAAAACTGGTGGAAACTGATAGGCTATATTAATAGATGGGAAAAAGAAATTTAATAAAATAAGGCAGATTTAGAAAGCAACTCAAAATATAAGGATACTTGCTTGACATAGTTGACGTATGTATTCCAAAGCAATATGTCATGCTTAGGTAAAAACATTTCTATCTCTATAAAATGCAGAACATGTTTATTACTTTAACATAATAGTATTTTTAATATTTTGGGTGGTTTGATAAATGCAATGCAATATTACTCCAAATATCAATATTAAGAGTAACCAGGAAAATTCATAGTAATCAGTTAAAAATAACTTCTAATAAAAGGTTCCAGTATAGTAGATAAATACAAGGTAAACAATATAAAAAAATAGGCAAAATAAATGCCTTACTAGGAATAGTCATTTAGAAATTACAATAAAAAATTAATTCATAATAGTAGCAATTGCATGAAATACTTAAAAAAAAATCTGGTAAGCGATTGCACATTTCCAATGAAACTTTACTGAGATAATCAAAAGCAAACATGAATAGACATACTTCTAGTGAGAAAACTAAAGTTCGTTAGTATGTCAGTGCATCCAAAATGGATCTTTAAAGGGAAATTTTTGCCTAAGACGAGTTATTAGAAAAGAATAACTACTGAGTAAACCCAATTATAATACACATAATCTCCCTTCTAAAAGGGGAAAGATGAACTATAAAAAATAAATTGTTTTAAGTAAATGGTTAACAGTTCAGGAGGAAAATTTAGTTAGATGCATGTTTCATATATTTTACTACAATAATTTCTTAAAAATTATAACAAATGTGTAAATAAATAAGAAAAAATGAAAAGAAAATAAAATTAAATATTTATCAACTCTTAAATGTAAAAAATCTAAACTTAAAAGTGCTAGAAGGATCAAAAAGTAAAAAAATGAACAAATTTATATTAATATGATTGGTAAATAAAGGTGGAAATAAAGAAAGAAGAAAACACCTACTATAATAGGGGGAAAAAAGAAAGAACAAAGGAAAAAGAAATAAAAATAAAAAATAAGAAAAAGAAAATGGCCTCTCCTGATGAGGTTGCTGTGAAGCCACTAGTCACATGTGTTGTCAGTCCACATAAAACTAACTTCAGAGATTGTTAGTACTTACAGAGATTTTCATAGCCTTTGACCTAGTAATCCCACTCTGGCATTCCACATTAAGAAGTAATTCATGAAGGTAAATCCAAATAATTAGTCTTAAAAATGTGTAAACTGTTTGGCAGAACAGTAATTATTGTAGTAAAAAATTGGAAGCAAACTAAATAGTGAAAATATATGAAGCATTAAATTATGTTTTGTAATATAAAAGGAATATTTTACAGATAGTAACAGTGATACATAAGGAGAAATATGAAAATATCTTTGAACACATAGTTCAGGTTTTTAAAAATTATATTTGAAAAGAAATATACATAAGGCTTATAGATATTACATTAGAATAGTGAATTTGTAGATAATCTATTTTCCATTATTTGATTTTTTTAACATAAAAAAGAATAAACTCAAAATTAAACTAAATAGAGAAAAATTTTCTATATTGACTATTTCTGTTAGTTATAAAAATATGAAATAGAAGGAAATGCCAAGAAAAAAAAAGAGATCGTTAGGGAAACTCCTCATTCAATTCAGGCAGAATTTCTCTGCGGAGGGATCCCAGTTACAAACAGAAACTTTGTAAGACAATGCAAATGCAAGTCCTTTGCTGCATGGCTAGTGAGAACTTGTGTGAGAGGGGAGAGACGGTTTGCTCTGATTACAGAAAAGTTAACAAATCTGCAGGGATTTCCTGTTCAGTCCAGAATTGAGACTGCAGGATTATGATTTGATCTCAATAGCCAAAATGTTTCTTTTCCCTTCTGCTACACTATAACCAATCAAATAGGCTTGTGGTGATAGTTACCAAGTACCAAAGCAAGGCTGTGTCCCCTCTGCCTTTCCACTTGAGAAACTATGCATGTAAAACAATATATAATGCGTGACCGTCAAACATCCTTTTTATTAATGACAGTTGTCAAACTCTACAGGAAGATTTAACTGTCAACTTGAAATGCAGAAAGGGAAAGTCTAGTGTATACGACAAGTCACCTTGCCTAGATATTCTCCTTGCAGTTAGAATTACAAAGAAAAGTCCTGGTCAGGAATAAACCCTGGTCCCATACAGGAAATGAAAGGAAGGGGGAAGGAGGAATTCTGGTGCACAGATAAGGTAATTCGTAGTAATGAGGAAATATGGCTGTAAAGAACAGGCACTGTGACCTAAAGCAAGAGAGGAAGCATTTCGAAAGTATATTATCAGGTATGTACTAATTTAAAATTGTATCTTTATTTTATCATTATTTAATGACCCTCTATCTTAGTTTTTTGTCTCAAAGTCAACTTTACATGATATTAATATAAATATACCACTACTACTTTTTGTTTTGGTTAGTGTTGTCCGTTTTATTATACTTTCAAGCTTTTATATTCTTTTTAAGGTGTCTGACTTGTAAACAGCACATAAATGGATTTTGTTA
>NW_012141191.1:1930002-1946098 GCF_000956105.1 Propithecus coquereli
CGAAAGTATATTATCAGGTATGTACTAATTTAAAATTGTATCTTTATTTTATCATTATTTAATGACCCTCACTCTCTAGAGTAGTTTTTTGTCTCAAAGTCAACTTTACATGATATTAATATAGCCATACAACTTTTTCTTTTGGTTAGTGTTGTCCGTTTTATTATACTTTCAAGCTTTTATATTCTTTTTAAGGTGTCTGACTTGTAAACAGCACATAAATGGATTTTGTTATTCTGTCCAATCCAACAACTAGTTTCTGTTAACTGGGGCATTCTGTCAACTTATATGTACTGTAATTATGGATGTTTTTATTACTGTCTAATTTTGTGCTTTCTACTTGTCAACTCTTTTCTATGTTTCATTTCTTCTCCTTCTTCACCTTTTTTTATTGAAATTTTTTTCATTGTATTTCCCTTCTCTATTAGTTTGTAAGATACACACACTATTTCTAGATTTTTATTCCATATCTCAGAAATTTTAACATGTATATGTAACTTATCAAAGTCTAGAGCTAATCAATAATTTTACCATCCTTCCAAGTTTTATACAGTGTTTATCTTTTTTTTTAATTTCAAAGTATTAAGGGGGTACAAACGTTTTAACTGAGTTAAAAACTCAGTGTGAATCAACAACACAAGTCAAAAATCACATCTGTGGGCACTTTCTGTTCCCAAGCTAAATCTGGCTGGCAGGGTCGCAATTTATATTCTCTGGTGTAAGATCAATTTATTGAGGCCCCCTGAATTGACCTTATAGCATTATTTGAGAAAGAATCAATTCATAAGCTATAAAATAAACAGAATAGAGATTTAATTACAAAAGATACCTGATCTCAAAAATAAGGTCCAGGTACTAGTGTTAAGGCAAATGGTCAGAGTTAGACTATCGGCCAAACCGATTTGATAATGAGTGACCTTAAATAATATTAAATCATCCCTTACGAGGTTCAAGACAGGCTCTATGGACTGGCAGGACTTAGAGGGAAGATGAGAACTGTGGCCTGGGAACAGATCTTTACCTTTGTGACTGTTAAGTGGCTCCTTGATGTGGAAACCATGTCTGGGTCCAGTTGGCTTCATGATCTGAAAGCTGACTTAATTTGCCATGTGTCCTTTTCACCAGGTTGGTTCTTGGGGAGAATCTGGAAAGAAAAAAGTGTGCTTTTGGCTGGCTAGACAAGAGACAAAATGCTGTATCTAGAAATCAGTGGTTCTCAAATCCCCAGGACAATTCACTAAAGCACAGGTTGTGGGGCCCCACCCCCAGAGCCGGATCAGCAGGGCTGCATGGGCCTGAGAATCTGCATTTATGACAACGTCTCAGGTGATACTGATTCTGCTGGGCGGGGAACCATAATTTTAGACCGTCTGATCTTAGATCTTTAATTCTAATTTTCCCACTAACCTGGCTTTGTACTTTTTGTTTTTGAATCGGTGGGAAATGATGCTCTTCACATGTACTTGCTAGAGTACTTCTTAGAATAAAATAAAATATAAATGCTGAATAAAAATTATAAAGTATTTCTTAATACAGCTGCTACGGATCTTTGTGTTTTAACACTTGGCAATTTTAGGAGCCACTTGATTTCTTCACATGCATAAAAATGTTTCTTGTAAGTTTTTCCTAGCAAATGTTGGACGCTGTTTCTGTACTTCCAAATTGCCTGGCATCTTGGCGGGAATGGTGAGGATTGGTGAGCCTCAGAGCCCGTACCTCATATAGTCCAAACACATGTGCTTGGATTGTCTGGTTGAAAGTTTGGTGTCTGTCTTTTTCTTATGTCTTTATACATCTGAGGAATATTTTCTAAGACAGTTCAATCAGTGAGGCGCATCCTGGAAGCTGTTTATGCTTTCCTTGTTATTATGCTGTTAGTTAGTGAAGCTGCCATTTGTCAGGGTGGCATGGACCCAGTAATTGAACTCTCTGGAGGTCAGAATTACTGGGAGAGGAAAAGCATTAGTATATTCAATTCAGCCAGATATATTTTTTTTCTGTCTTGTTTTCCAGGGGGATACTATGTGTATTAGTACCATTTGGAATGAATCTTAAAAGAAACAGGCCAGTGATTCTCAACTCTGGCTGAGACATTAGAATCTCCTAGGAAACTTTGGGAGGAAAATGCCTGAACCCACCCTAGAGTAACTAAATTTGATTCTCCCGGGCTGGAGCCTGGCATTGTTATCCAGCAGGTCGTCAAATAATGTCATGTCATTCAACATCCTTTCCTTGTAATATTGCTGAGAAAGAAAATCAATGCCTTCTGGAGCCAGTGTCTGTTTGGGGTCTGCACGTTCTCCCCATGTCTGTGTGGGTTTTCTCTGAGTACTCCAGATTTCTCCCATGTTAGGTGTACATCAGGTACATATTAGGTGCACATGACGTTGTTAGGTGACTCAGCGTGTCTACTTTGTCCCAGTGTGAGTGAGTATGTGTTGTGTGGGTGTGAGTGCGCCCTGCCATGGGATGGTGTCTTGGCCAGGGTCAGTTTTCTCCTTGGCCCTGGGCTGCCAGGACAGGCTCTGGCCACCTGCAACCCTGAACTGCAATACGTGGGTTGGAAAAATGAAGGGGGGAATGAACACAGATTAATGTCAAATAAAATTTATAAAATCTACAGTGCACAACAATAACTGGGATAGTGTGGAAGCAGAAGTGCTCTGCTAGCTTCCTTGTCTGTGATTGTTGGCTTTTGAGCTGCATGGTGGGAAGACAAGCTCCCGACAATTTTCACTTTGCAAACATTTATTCATTGATTTAACTCGCTATCACTATGACCACCGTCACTCATTGAGCCACCAAAAAAAATGGATACATTATTATCTTACCTGTTTTAATTAATTTTTCTGAAAAGTATGTATAGCTCACATTTACTTCAATGTTTGATTTAAAAGTGTTTTGAGTCTTTATTCAGAAGTTTGGTGATGTTTTGTGACCAGAAATATGCCGTAGGAACTCAACTCTTGTTTGTATCAATTAGCCCATGGTAAAATTGATTTCATTACATGTCGTTTTGCTTAAAGTTGCAGTTTCCAAGAACCTATTAATGACATTAAGTAAGGACATACTGCATTTTAAAACCTCCCTACATCAGTGGTTCTGAAATTTTGGACTGCATCAGAACTACCTAGAGGGCTTTATTAGAATATAGATAGCTGGGTCTCACCACTAGAGTTTATGATTGAATGGGTCTGGGTTGGAGCCTAAAATTTTGCATTTTTATTAGTTTTTTTTTTTTGAGACAGTCTTACTCTGTTTCCCTGGGTCCAGTGCAGTGGCATCATCATAGCTCACTGCAGTCTCAAACTCCTGGGCTCAGGCAATCCTCCTGCCTCAGCCTCCCAAGTATCTGAGACTACAGATGCATGCCACGGTGCCCAGCTAGTTTTTCTATTCTTAGTAGAGACAGGGCCTTGCTTTTGCTCAGGCTGATCTCGAGCTCCTAAGCTCAAGCAATCCTCCCGCCTCGGCCTCCCAGAGTGCTAGGATTATAGGCGTGAGCCACCGCACTTGGCCTAATTTTTATTTTTTATAGAGACAGGGTCCAGCTATCTTGCCCAGGCTGGTCTTGAACTCCTGGCCTCAAGTGATCTTCCTGCCTCAGCCTCCCAAAGTGCTGGGATTATATAAGTGTGAGCCACCATGCCCAGCACATTTTGCATTTTTAACAAGTTCCTAGTAGACGCTGTTGCTGCTGGTGCTGGGACCACACTTTGAGGACCACTGTTCTCAGTGGCTGCAGTGTGGAGCTACAGGTACAGGTAGCATTGTACTGTAGGCAGAGGTTGGCCTGTCTCTACTCATAGCTCTTGGCAACTTCATTAGCCCTGGCCTTCCCACCAGGCTGAATAATAACCCTTAAGTAGTACACTACAAACCTTTCCTTACAGGCTAAAATCTTTAGGGGAGTTATGCACTTCGTTACATTGGAACCCTTTAACTATCTGGCAATTTAATTTTTTCTAAACAAAACTATAATTTTGCATCAAAATGTGTTACTTTAGCCACTTCTAGCTGTATCAGTCAGCTCCAAAGAGCTCTGTCTTTACTAATATTTTCCACAATATTTTCTTGTAATTTTACTTACCAGACCCTTACGTCGGAGAAAAATAACAGCAGCCTCAGCAGGCTAACATAAATTAGGTCCATGTGACAGTTTTCTGCATTACCCCCCCAGTAAGATGAATACAGTCATTTTACCAGGCTTGCCATTCCTGGAAAGGTTATTTTTACTAAAATGTCTAAAGATAAGCCTCCATATCAACAAGTCTTAGAGGTTTCCAAATCTTGGTTCTTGGCCTTTCTCTGCTTCCGTAGCATTCCAAATGTATTTTGATTATAATTAAACCTGTTAAAACATATATGTGCATTGGTTTTCTTACTATACTAAATGTCCAAACTTGTCTTGTTAATGTAATGAGAAGAGCATGACCTTTAAAGACACATCTTTATTCTTATTGCTAGATGTGTATGTTTGAGCAAATTCTTGGTCTCTCCCAGCCTCAGTTTTCTTATCTGCAAAATGGAAGAATAATCTCTGGTCTCACAGTGGTATTACAAGAATCAAATTCGATTAAGGAAGGCCAGGTCCCCAGCTTAGAGCCTGCTAAAAAGTGCTAAGTTAGTGGAAACTGTTTTTTTTTTTTTTTGCAGTGATTATAGTATCTAAGAAGCTCTTGGAATCCTATGCAGGGAGAGAAGATAATAATAAAACAAGAGATTCATCCAAGCTGTAGACCCACACCAAACTAATCATTAGTAATAAGGAACCTGTTCTGTCTACACATGGTTTCACTGGTTGTACTGTATTCTGAAGCATTTAAGTATGCCTCAAGAGAGAACATTGGAGGTCAGATTCCCTGCTCTAAATAAGAATTTTTGCAAATATAATTGCTGACCTAATTTTTCATATTTACATGGTGGCATGATATGCCTATTAGGCACTATTTGAAGTGTATAGACTTGGGAATAATTCACTTAGAATTAATTAAAAAAATGGAACTTGATTTAATTAAAGGATTACCTTTACAATAGAGCCTAGGTTGGATTTCTTTGAAGTTTGTAAATCTTAATTCTAATTGCCAACTGGTTGCTGCCTTGTGAGACCATGCTTATTTACATCTTAAACCAATCCTTATAATACGGACTTCTCATCTCACTGAACATTCAAAAAGGATTTTGGAACTCTGCCCTCCCTCAGATGAGGTGGGCTTACGCAGCAGACTCCTGCAGCTTTGCAAAGCTGGCAGGAATTTGGAAGAAATAAAGTCCGTGTGAAAAACCAAAATCAAAACCAGTCCTGAGAACTCTAATTATTCTTATCTTGGTGTGTTAATTTAACATGGCTGCAACATAGCGGTATAACCATATAGCAGAATTATTATTATATTACTATGTGTGTAGCTGCATAGACAATTTATTTTAGGTACTTTAAGCTCAATTTGTTGCATCAATTATGTGTGCAGTTTCTCCAAGCTAAGAATTTTCTATATTGGTCCCCAAGATGTGTATGTCTCAGTGTTCACAGGTGTGTGTGAATTTCTAACACTTTAATTTATTTATCTTAATTGACATATAAAAATTATATATTATCGTGTACATCATGTTTTGAAATGTGTATTCATTGTAGACTGGCTAAACCCAGGTATGTGTTTATATGTGTGTTTTTGTACAGGAATGAGAACAGTTTTTTTGTTGTTGTTTGTTTTTATAGTTTACAGAAACAAGTACTGAAGAATGATTGTAATGTAATAAATATAAAGCATAGTTTTATTAATATTTTCCTTAAGTATTTCTGTTAAAAGCCTATTTAAAATAACATAAAAAACTTTATGTTCTACCTTTTCTCTTGAGGTCTTGATAACAGATTTTATTTTCTATATCTCTGTATTTTAATAAGCTAGTGATGCAAGTTAGGCTATTAGATTTAATTTTGCCTAACTCTAGACAAAGCTTGAGCTCTCTCCTGCAGGGTTTACCATTCCTCTCCTGTACCCCTCAGGGAGCTTAGCTCTTCTTCTCACTAATGAGCTAAAAACTTACAAACACTGAAGTGCCAAGAAATGCGTGGGACTCTGACTACCGGTACGAGAACAGTTCCCACATCTTTTACTTTAGTCCACTTTGACTTCTGGCCATTTCTCTAATTCTCTATCTTGGGATTCTTATTGGGAATTAATGCTTCTCCATTCTACCTGTTCAAAAGTTAACATCTAGAAAAACGCCGTACCTGTTAAAATTTACACTGCAGGATGTAGACATACACACATTTAACTTTGTTTTCCGTAATTAAGTTCGACTTCGTCATGAGCTCCCATTTCTGCTGATGGTGGAAGAATACAAAATTTGCTTTACTTTTTCATAGTAGTTTGTTCTCTTCCTTTACACGGTTCAGGATTTTTATAAGTCAGCAAGTCCAGATTATTTTCTACCATCCCCCCTCCCTTTCCTTTTCTTGGGGAAGATGAGGAAGCTTGCGTAACACCGTGGCGGTAATGTAGGCTGGGATAGGGTGTTCAGGTCATCCTCTGGGCTCCCCTGGGCCGCCATGGGTGAGGAACAAGACGTACTCAGCTTCTGAGCACTGGTGGGCACCCACTGCCAGTGGCCCTGGAGTCTCAGGCATCAAAGTTCAGGACATGTTGACTCCACCTTCACTGTGGCCACAGGTATTTTCCTCTCAGAGCACCAAATGTGAGGTAGGGCACAAGCCCCCTCTACTTTTAGGTTTCTCTTCAACTATCTGAAGTTTATACAATTTCCTCTTTGGCCTTTGTCTCCATTCTACGTCTTTCTCAGTGACACAGGCACTGTGCTTTTTTTCTTAATTCCTGACTTCTCCCTCTGTAGTCTCTTCAATCGTAGTACAGTTTACAAAGGGCCCTTCCTTCACTTTTTCCCTCTTTCCCTCCTTCCCTCTTTCCTCTCTCTCTCTCTCTCTTTTACCTTTCTTGATTAAAAAAACCTTCATTCCGTATTCTGCAGTTGACGCTGATCATCTCTGTGGTGGGTCTTCCAGCTTTGACTCACTGGGCCTCGTAAGTCCATCCTCTCAACCAAGTTTGGCTCCTACCGATAAAAGCTTTGTCTCTCACATGTGTTGTCTCTGAAATGGACATTAAGAACCCACTTGGGAATTTGGAAGTAGAATATAGTTTTATATTTTTCTCTGCTGGATCCTGCCTTTCTCCTGAACCAAGGGATGCCTCAACTTCAAAGAATGTAGACTAAAGGTTGGCAAAAATGAGAGATATGAAATTACATCAAATAACATTTCAGAATTATTTTATACTATTACTTCAACTAAGCATACGCATTGCATACCTTGCATATTGGTTTTGTCCACTATTGTTCCACAGAATATCTTGGTGGTTTTTGGACTTTCATACCAATTCGGTAGTCCTTCTTACACAAATATTCTGTTGGCCTTTTAATCTTATTATAAAATAGTAGGAAATGAGGACATACAAAATATTTACTAATATTTATTGGTAAATTTCTATGATTCTAGACATATTAAAGAATATCTGCAATGACCTTTATTCTGTGTGATTAAAATAACTACAGCTGATTTTTTAACTGCAGATTTTTTAAAACTACAGTTTCATGGAAAGTAATTTAAAAACCTACTGTGTAGGAGTTGATTTTTGACACTAAATTGTACATGATATTTTTGTTTTATATAGATATTTAGAGTTTTCTCTATTATTCCAAAAGCTATGGCAATTATCTCTGATGGTTCAGAATAAAGAGAGACATAAACACGAAAGGTATTTCATTCAATGCGGAATCGGTAGGGAGAATAATTGATTAGACTTTCTAACTATTGAGAAAACTCCTTGAGTATAAATCCATGTTTCCAGAGAAGTATAAAGGGAATTAATATTCATATAGCATCTCCTCTATGCCAGGTACTATACTGATAGCTTATATGTATATGATGTTTTATTTACTCCCTATTAGGTGATTCTTATAATAATAAAGCACTTTATAATGAAGCAACTGATTTGTGGTCAAGCTGGAATTAAAAAACTAGGTTGCTTCCCCATACCCCATTGCCAAACACAAAAATTATCTTCATGGAATCTTTCCCTCCATCAGAGAAGCAGCAGCTGACATTTGAATAAGTGATATCTTTAAAAGATACTCATAAAAAGTTAACCAGATAACCAATAAAATGATTCATTAAGAACATATTTTTATAATATGTTCTGCTATAAAATATAAAAATTTAGTCTGACTCTTTTTATATATTGATTCAGTATGTGACTTTGAAACTGTGTGTAACTGATTTTGAGAACAGTTGAGCACAATACTTTAGCACAAATTCAGTGACTCCTGTGAGTTGAGAATAACAGTAATTGATATATAAAGCATTAATTTCCCCTCCTGGGAATTATTTTAGAAATAGAAAGATTTCCCTTTTAATGCTTGTTCTAGCTTTAAAGTGAAAAATTACTCATAGTCCCATTCAGGTCCGCAAACACCCCTTGGGTGCCTTTGGGCAGGGTGCTACATCACTCTCACAGAATCCAAGATAAATAAGGTACGACCTCTTGCACCTAATCAGAGGTCAACCCTAAATTAAAACCTTTCAACGCATGTCACCATGAGACAGTTCCCTGAGGACAGGTGTTCCGTTTTCTTATATTTTTTCTTGTACTTTAAAATGGAATATACATGGGAAGTGCCCTGTACATATTCAGTTGATGGCGACAGAATGAAAGTAGGGTAAAATGTTTAGTAGTGTGGAATCTAACACATATTAGCTATTGAATAAGTATTCATCACATTTAATTGAATTTCAAGGTGCTACTTAAGGCTTTATCAAGGGTCCAGTTTGAGTCACCAGTAGCAGATATCCTCCCAGATGCTGAATCCCATATATCTTATAAATTCCATCATTGGCTGTAAGTGGTTTTTTCCATTTCATAATAAAAAAAAGATATTTGAAGTAGATCGTCTAGGGATTAATTACAGAACTGGAAAAAGTCTGGCAAGACTTTTCTTATTAACACATTTTTATATTGTGAAGAATGTCCTTGAATTAACTCAAGGTTCCAAATTGGGAAGTGTGAGGAAATTCTTGACTTAGAATTACATTTAAACTTTTAAATCAATATCATCTTTAAAAACAAACATATACAAAAAAGCCTTGCTATATTCACCATTCAGGACATCATTTTGAGTTGGCAAAGTTGAATGTTGGAAGTTGTGGTTAAGTGTGTAAGTGTTACACTTAATACCTCACTCTACATGTGGACCAAATAGAATTCTTAGGAAGGCAGTAGGAGACCTTATGCGAGCTCAGAAATGCTTATACTTTACAGCTGAATGGAGGGAAGAATCCAATTAAATAATTTACTAGCCCATTAATTGGCAAGCAGCCCAGTTGTAAGCATCCATGATGGAGCCATTAAAACCCGCTCGCAGCTTCATGCACTTTGAAACTATGATTTGACCACCAGTGAGAATACATTTAAATTAAAATTTTAAAGTTAATGTTTATAATGTTTTTAAAGTTACTGTTTCTTTGATTACCTTATGATTAATAATATTTCACCATTATAGCTTTCCTTTTATCTTTAAGGATCATGAAATAGGAACAATGTCAGTGGTGTTCTGATTCTTTAAAACTCCTAGAACAGAGATAATTTTCAATTAGAAATTCAATTTCCTCTTTACATATGGGTTGCATTGCATGGAAGCAGATGAGATAGCCGCTAGCTAATTTTAATAGACTTTCCTATTTCCACTATCTAATCTTTCCTATATAAATATGCCCTTTTGTGGATTTTTGTCCCATTTCCTCTCTCCCTTACATTGTAATCTGATATATCTATTTAACTTCAGCTAATCTTTGCCCACTTATCTACAGTTTGTTTCTTAATAGTAATTTTTTCACAAACTTTCTTTTCGGTTTACATATTTGTAAATATGTGCAAGACCATTTTAAGGGAAGTTGTGCAGTCTTAGTCACCCAGTGGAAAATAACATATAAAGTTTGTTTGCCAACTCTAACAGTTTTCTAGATGGAAAGTGTTCTTCGATTTTTCTGAGAACTGAGAGGCACATTTCCTACTCCAAGTAACAGTTGAACAATGACATAAGTGACAAATTAGAAGAGTTTCTCTATTACTCTAGTATTTCTCTTCATTCCTTCTTCTCTCCCTTCCTCCTTTCTCTCCTCCCTCTTTCCCTCCCTCCCTTCCTTTCTTCCTTTTTCTTTTTATATTTTCTCTCCCTTCTTCCTTCTAACTTCTTAATTCATTCCTTTCTCTTCCCTCTATTCCTTCCTCTTTCTTTTTATTAATATATCTTTTTTACTTTTGTATTTTTAAACTTTCCTTTTTACATAAGTTTAGACTTATAGATGAGTTGTAAAGACACATAAAGTATTGCCATATACCATTCGTCTAGCTTCCCCCAAAATTAACATCTTACATGACAATGGTGCATTGATCAAAATTCTTACTTTTGTATTTTTCATCTACCCCAAGCCTCTATTGTAATACCTGTTAATCACTACTATATAAGATAAATGATTTGTATTGATGAAAATCATGCATATTTCACAAGGATACAATGAAATAACCTCAGTCCACATCCTCCTTCTTTCCCTGTACTCCTTACTCTTATTTGTCCTGATAGTGTATTTTGGGAAGGAACATTTTTCTTAAAATTTTTCTCTAATGTAATAATCTCATTAAAGGGGTTGTTTTCAGAGCTTTACAGTGGTTTACTCTTACCCCAAATTTGCTTCCTGGAATGCCGGAACCATTGCTAAACTATTCCCTTTGCCTCTAGTCTCGGCACCTCCATCCTTCTCTAGCCAGCTGCCAGGATGATCTTTTTATAATGTACAGCCAATCACACCATTCTCTGGCATCAAATCTCTCCATGAATCTTGTTGACTAGAGTCGTGGTTCCTAATCGGTGCATGAAGGCACCTGGGCAGGCATGTGGGGGGATACTGCAGTGAACTCACACAGGTACATGGGATATTTCGAATGTTTGGGGGAAACAAAGCAATACTTGACATCTGTTGAACACCCTGTGTATTAGCTCAAGGTAGTTCAATTTCAACATTAGATTAACACCTCTGTTTCTTTCAATAATGTCATATTTTGCAAAGCTGGATTCTCAGTTGTTGCTGTCATAAAAAGCAAGTATCACATGAGAAATAAAGTGAAACATGAAAGGAAGGTGGTAGTATCCACCTTTTGGAGTATCTGACTCCAAAGTCTGTAAAGACGGGAGGTGTCCAACTGCACACATCCATTGGTAAGTAATGTGACTACTTAAGGATGAAATAAAAGTGTTAGTTTTCCTTTCAATTTATGTGTATTGTTTTTTCAAATGGCTACTAAGCTTTGGGGACATAAATATTTGTTGAGTTTTTTTGGATCTAACTACTTAAAAAAGAGAACTGTTATTTTGGTATTTCGTTTGGTCTAGAGTCTCAGTGAAGACAGTTACTGAGAGTAAGAGCACTGAAAATGAAGTAAGTCTGTGAATCTGGAGTAGAATAAAACTCAAACTCTGTGGCAAGGTATAGCTTGCAAAGTCCTTATAAATCAATTTTCTTATCTTAAAATGAGGGCATCATGCCATTCATGTAAGATTTTTCGGTTTCAATTTTCTCATCTATAAGATTGGGAGACTAATTAGTATTAATATTTATATTGTAGGAAAGTAGTTGGAATTAAGAGATTAATTCTTAATTAACATCAGCACTTAGAATAGTCGTGGGCATAAAGTATTTAGCCAATTTTGGACAATTAAAGTAAATACATGATTTTTGCTCATCTAAATCAAAACACATATAGGCTTAGAATCTGAGTCGATAAAGTCCTGGTGTTCTTTGACTTAGGTATTTCAGCTAGTGAGTGGCAAAGAGAGAACTCAAAGTCAGACCTCTGGGCTCCTCTTGCTCAGCCATTCCTCTACTCTGCAAGCACAATCAGTGCTTTCTAACATTCAGAAGGTGTGTGCTAGAAAGTTCTGGTCTTGACTAGAAAACGTTTTCTGAATTCAACATTACAAAAACCAAATCCAGCAGTGTCTTTCTTATCCTTTACTTTCCTTTGGACAAAGACTTACCTTGTATTACCTTTGTGGAAATTGGAGGAATAAAATACTGAATTGTTTGCCTTATCTAGAAAAATAGGGCAATGTGGGCTATACGTTTAATTGGTTCTTATTCCCATGTTGCTTTTTGATTCTGTGTCTTTTTCCTTAAAAAGGAGGGTTCCATAAAAATACTCAGATTTATTTTGCAGGGAAAGCACATTTGCCTAGTGACGCAAGTACGCTGAAGGAGGCCTGTTTTGAGCTAGAGAGAGATTGCGAGAGAGATCATAGAGGTGACATTAGAAGGTGTTTCCTGTGTTGCTACCTGCAGTTTGCTCCTGGGCCCTGGCCAAGCAGTAATGGGGCATCTGTTTGGACTCCGAATTCCTATTATTGAGAGGAACAGAATTTTAAAAGGGAGTATATGATGGTATAGTAAATGGGATTAGTAAAGGACCATACTGATCATATACTGCTGCTGCACAAACTTAAAAGCATGAATCCTTATATCCTCATGTACCTGAAAAAGGATTTGACCAAATTATTTTGAAAGTCTCTTTTTCTTCCGTGATAATTTGGGGAATCAAATTTTACTATGAACAGGACCACAAACTCATATTCTCTACCTTGGGCTTAGACAAGTCTCTTATCTCAGTGTGTGAGTTTCCTGATCTGCATAATAAGGAAGTGTTGGGTTGATCCAGCTGGGTCTATGGATTATGCTTCCTGATAGCGTGCTAAACCAACAAGCGACAAAAACAAACTTTAGCAATTTCCAGATCAAATAAGGTTAGGATATAATACATCCTGTATTCCTCTTAGATATTCATAATACACATTATTATACTAAAGACTTAGGATATCCTGCAATAAAAATTATGTTTAGATTCATTTGACTCAGTTTACTAAAGGAATTTTTTTTGGTGACAAAATTTGCTGATACACCACAGACTCTTCCTTATGCCACAGCCTCTAGAGTACCTCTAAATTCCAAATGTAAACATTTTGATGCTATGTTTCTAAAAATCATTTAAGAGACCAGAAGAGTGGGTAATCAGCTCTCTACATCTGCTGAGATATACCATCACCTTTTATTATCCATGAGGGTCAATTGCATTACAGGTGTGCTAAGTAAACCATGAAACCGGGAAGTCAAGTGGTCAAGAGTAAAGACTGTGGAGCCAGACTGCCTGCATTCGAACTCTGCTTCTGCCACTTACTAGCCATGAGATCTGGGGCAAATTTGAACACTTGGTGCTTCATTTGCTTCACTGATTAAACAAACATGATAATAGGACCCACATCTTAGGGTTCAGATCAGAAACAGGCCTTGCACATAGTAAGTTGTCCACAAACATTGTGCTGCTACTGTTATTATTACTAAACGAGGCTGCTGACTCCTGGAGATACTGAGAAGGAATGGAAAGATTCTCATGGATTCTCATCAAACGTCTGTTCATGTACTGTTTAGTTTTTATCTCCTTAAATCTCTCTGCAGGGCTTCTCATCTCCATAAATGGCATTAACCTTCAGCCGGTAGTTCATGACCAAAATTTACGAGCCCAATTCACAAGTTCTTTTTCCTCTACCTTCCAAATAACCTTCAAAACATATCTCGAAACCAGCTCTTTTGAGATATTTATTGCCACCATCTCAGTGCAATCCAACCTGTGTCTTTCCTGCAGTCCTGTAATAACCTTTCTAATGGCCTGTGGTCTTGCATAGTCTTTTTATCAGTAGCAGCTAGAATGCTAGTTTAAAATGTGTATCAGATAATTTACTTAGGACTCCAGTGCATTAGAATAAAATCTGGACATCTAACCACGACTTTCAAAGCCTCACCCACCTCCCTAATCTCCTCCCCCTCCTTCAGGGTGCTTTGGTCAACCTGGCCATAAACCTTGTCTGTCCTTGGTCTTTTGCATTTGGTGTTCCTTCTGCATGCAGTATTTTCCCCCCAGATCTTCATAAGGCCGATTCCTTCTGTTTATTCTGGTCTGGATTGAATGTTATCTTCTCAGAGAGACAGTCCTCCTTCACTCTAGGTGAAAGTAGCCCCCAACACAATCTATCTGAATTTTTTTATTTATTTGGTTGTTTATTTTTCCTTCCTCCTACCAGAATATAAAGCTACAAAGGGGTAGGGACCTTGTTAGTCTTGTTCACAGGCATTTAGAATAATAACTGTTATTATTTCCATTTCAAGGTATATTTGCTTAATGGCTGAATTCAGTCTTGCTTAAGGGCCGAGCAGTGCTCATCTCACTGGCTTGATTTGAAGGTTAGAAGAGAAACTGCATGTAAAGCAGCTCAGTTCCGAGCTTAGCACATGGAAGCTGTTGAGTATCTGTGCTTAGTACTTTTTGGTATTTTTTTACCAATTTCACGAACATTTTCCTATTCTAACCCCTCTAAGGCCCTATTGGAGAGATACAAGAGACTCTCCTAAAATCCGGAGGGGACAAAGCAGAACCAGAGCTGGAGGCTGGATCTTAGGGCTTCTGGTCTAGGAGGATTTCTCGCACTGTATTAACCAACTTCTACGGTAGAAAACTGTAACCATTGAACTTTTAAGAAACTTTAGATACATTTTCATAGTCCATCAGGATAAAATATTATCCTTTTTAAAAAAGAAGAAAACCATGACAAATTTCAAGCCCATGAAAGAGTTAATTCACTCTCCTATGATCATTTAAATTAAGTCTTTTATTATAGCTAATCATCTATATTTTTTAAATATTTTTTTTTCACTTCTGAGATTCAACATTTGGCATAAGTTCTCAGTCCATAGTATTACACTGTCTACTTCAGCTCCCTAATATAGGTTTTAATTTGTATTTCTAGACTTTGAAAGTACTGACCATCATCATTTTCCCTGGGTGAATAACTGCTGTTCTACCCAGTGGGGCTTTACATTATTTACATAGTGAATCAGCCAGACTTATATTCAGGGACCTATATTGCTGATACAATTATACATATTGAAAAAAGTATTATGAGATGTATCATGTACAGAAGTGTGTGTAACGAGTGTGTATGTATTGTTTAAAGAATGACAATTAACTGAATATCTCTATTTTTACTATCCAGCTTGTAAAAATAGAATATGATCAGTACCCTTGAGGTTCTAATTCCCCCTTCCATTACAGAGGTGACCGCATCCAAATTTGGTAATAATCCTTCCCTTCCTTTTCTTTATATCACTGAATAATGTAAATTTGGTGTTGCCTGTTTTTGTTTATTTTGTGTAAATGGAATCATATTGTATATATTGTTCTGTGATTCTTCACTTTGTGTGTTTGAGATTCATCCGTGTTGATGAATATAACTGACTCACCATGCTCACTTTGTTACAGAATTCTATTGTGTGAGTAAATCGCAATTTAATTCTCCGTTATCTTGTTGATGGATATTTGAGCTGTTTAGAGATTTTTGCTGTTATGGATGATGTTGCTGTGGACATTTTCTTATGTCTCCTGGTACACATATGCAAGAGTTTTTCTAAGGGTTATACTTAGTGTTGGTATTATTTGTTCATAGGATATTCACATATCCAACTCTACTATGCAATACCAACTTGTTTCCCAAAGCGATTATATCAAGTTACATTCCCCTAAGGTGATACATAAAAATCAATGGAACTTTATATCCTGAACATTGTCAAGAAGATTTTCGGGCTTTTTAAGTGTTGCCAGTTCTGCCAGATGTGAAATGGTTGTCTCCTTGAGATTTTAATTTGAATTTCCTTGCTTACTAAAGAGTCTGAGCATCATTTCATGTTTATTTGGCATTCCCATTTCCTCTTCTGGGACATGTTTGTGCATGCTTTTTTTTTTTTTTTCTCTTGGGTTCTTTATTTTTGTCTTATTGATTTATAAGAGTTCTTTTTCTATATTCTAGATACAATTTGGTTTGTCATATGTACAGAAAAATTTTCTTCCAGTTTTTGGATTGTCATTTCATGGTTCCTCTTGATAAACAGAAATTTTACATTTTAATGTAGTTGAATTTATCAGTAATT
>NW_012141191.1:1949887-1968978 GCF_000956105.1 Propithecus coquereli
ATTTTGGAAAGTATTATTCCAAATACTGGTGTCAACTATTGCAGGTAAAAATCATCATTCAATATAACCTCATTCATTTGTAGGGGTTTTTTTTTAAAGCCATTTTAAATATCTTTTCATTCTTTTTGGCATTCTGAAGTTTTGTGATAATATATTTAAGTGTTTCTCTTTATTCATGGGACATCTTGGATTTCTTAAATGTATAACTCAGTATCTTATAAGTTCCAAGAAATACAGCGGGGTCATTATCTTTTCAAATAATGCCCTTGCCGCATACATCTTTCTTCTCTTTTTTGAACTTGGAATAGATGTGTGTTGCACTATCTCATTCTGTTCTCCAGCCTCTGAACTTTTCTTTTACATTTTGCCTCTTTTTGCTTCTCAGTGCTACAAGTAGAGCAATTTCTTCAGATCTATCGTTAAGTGAACAAATTTTTCTTCAGGTGTGCCTGGTCTGTTAAACACTTTCATGGAAGTTTTAATTGCTATTAAAGGTTTTATCTTTAGAAGTTTTATTGCTTTCCTTTTTAATACTTTGTGGTCAATTTTTAGTGGTCTCTTTTTCCTTTGATGTACTCTCAGTATCATATTTCATTTCTTTCAATACATTTATAGATACTAAATGTTTGTGGGTTTTGCAGGACTGATCCTGCAGTTTGCATTTCCTGCTGACTCTTACTCATTGTTTCCTTACATATATTTTGATTTTTTTAAAGTTTTAAAGTGTGTTCCTCCAGAGAGGATTTGAATTTGCTTTGTGTGTGGCACTAGAGGTGCTACCTGCCCATTACCTCTTTAAAATAAACATGCATATTAGGGATTGTGGGACCTCTCAGATCACATAATTTGTGTTCTCCCAAAACACAGTCTGTCTTGGGGTTAGAAAGTCAAAGTCTCAGGGGAAATTTTTTTCCTCTCTTCCCACCTAGAGTCAAGAACAAGGAGACATAGATGCTCCAGTATCTTCCTCTGTAGGAGGTTTTATGTTTCTAGCTCAACCATTTGGGAGATTCCAGCTTCATATCTGCAGGTCTTATATCTGATCTCTCATTTGTTGGGCTCCAAGCTTTTTTCTTCTATTTTCTTCAAAAACCTAGGCTCTGTGTTACTGTAGATTGGCCGATGTCCCCAGAGTAAATGCTGGCTTCAGCACTGCTTACGTTTCTGTGTTCATCCTTTCTTGTCATTTCTGGCCTCCAAGGAATTCTCTTTATTTCCCCACCAGCTCAGCCCTGCATGAAAGTGATTTTTTAGGGAAAAAAACTCATCATTTTTAGTTCTTCTATATTAGAGTGTGTGTGTGTGTAAAACTAGTCTGCTATAATGCTGGAAGCCAAATGTACATAGTTTTCTGTCATACTCATATGAGCCTTATTTTTATTGTCTGTGCATTTGTGTATGTATATGTGTACTTATATATGTATATATGTGTGTGTATAGGTACACACATGTGAAAAATAATGCTGAGTATACATAGCATTAGTAAATTTTAATTTTGTTAATATTCAAACAATTTTAGCTCTACGTACATATAGCATATATTGTATATGCTTTGTATTGTATACGTATGTATACATATGTATTGTATATTGTATATGCTACGTACAATAGCATATATTGTAGGCCACATTGTGGGGTTAGAAATTATTCCTATGCTAACATAGCTTTTTCTTCTATCCCCAAGTTAACTTTTAAAAATTGTAATTAAAAAACAAAATCAGGGGTTTAGATCAAGGAACAGTGGGGAAAAACTCTCACTTTAAGAAAGCAGCAAATGTAAAATTTCCATCTAGCCAACAAAGTATAAGCCACCGTAACAAACACTTAGGATTGGACTCAGTCACAAAAAAGACACAGTTCACATAGGTCTGCTGTCTCCTAGGGAGTTTGGGTTCAGGTTTATGTTACTACCCAGCCAGGTTCATTGCCTGCTGCCCAAGAGGAAGCCAATATATAGAGACAGCAAGTGTTACAGTGGAGAAAGGGTTTAATATCGCAGGAGGAGACAGGAGGAATTCTCAAATCCGTCTCCCTGAGAATTTTTGGTCCAGGGTTTTTAAAGATAGTTTGGCAGTCAGAGGGCTGGGGAATTGGGTCTGCTGATTGGATGGGGATGAACTCATAGGGTCCGGAAGCAAAAATTGTCTTCTTGTGCTGAGTCAGTTCTCTGATCACAGTTCAGTTGGTCCCTTGGTATCTTCCCATGGAAGATGTATCTGAAAGACCAGACTTAGGTTTCACTAGGGTGATGTTACCTGTGGGAACAATGAAGAAAGCTAAGAATCTTTATGACCATCAGCTGTGTGACTCCTGAGTAGTAAGCAATTATAGGAAAGCAAGCTAGGGAACAATGGCTGGTTATATACATATTTTGGCTGTGCCTATACTTTTGTAGAGTTTGGGCCCCTGCCACAGTTCCCACCTTATCACTTTTTATTAATTTTATAAAGGGAAGTTTCATTTACTGGGACCTGTATTTGACAGTACTCGTAAACGTCTGAGCAAACTGGCCTAGGATTTACCAGAATTGCAACCTTGCTTGTAGGGTGGCTACATTCGAAGTTCAAATCCCAGCTCTCATTCCTTACGTGGCATTGGGTGCATCGCTTAACGTCGCCATCATTTCCTCATTTATTAAATAGGTTAATGAAAATAATAAATGTACATGTCTCATGTTGTGAGAAATAAGAGTTTAAGTTGATAGTGTAAAGTATTAATAGGCTGGGTCTTATTTTTCTGAGTAAACGTGTTCTATGATTCTGAAGTTTTAGCCTTTTTTGCATATTGAAGTCCAGCAGTTGAATTTGGAAGGCCTTCTTCTTTACCCTCCAGTTAGAGAACCTATGTTTGTCATGTTTCCAGTTTTCTGAAGTTGCTCAGCATTCATGCAACACCTTATCTATTACCATGAGCATATATAAGTTTTTGTACCCCATTAATGTTTTTTGAATACCCCAAATAGATGGAATTTGTGTGCCAACCTCATAGTAATTGCCAGCATAAAAATCTGATATGCAGCCATGAAAGCTCTTTGGTGTGTATTCTGAGGTTCTGAGACTCAGGAAGGAGAGGCAAGTCCTTCCGTCTTCCCAGAACTCTTATAATTCTGCCTTTTTGGTATTCGTGCAATACATCTGGGTGTTGTTTCTCTTAAACAATACATCTCAAATTAGGTGGAAAATCCCCAGAGGGTGGGTGTCCTGATACAGTTTTCTTATGTTAATTATTCAATATATATTAAGTCGTTGAGAGTGATCTTATCCTTCATTCATTCAACACGTATTTATTGAGCACCTAATAAAAGACACCTACAAAGAACAGTTTCTAGGCTCTGGGGTATTTTTCAGTGAATAAGATATACAAAGCTCCGCTGTCAGGGAATTTACATTGGCTTAGAGGCAGACAGGAAAATAAACAAGTAAATGAACAAGGATCGTAAATAGTGGTCAGGGAAGGCTTCCGTGAGAAGTGACATTTGAGATTTGAATTAAATGATGTGAGGCATCTGAGGATGTGAGAGAAAAATCCAGGCAGGCGGAAGAGGTTGACATTTTGAAAAACAAGAAGAAAGCCAGTGTAGCTGGAGCACAACAAGGGATAGAGTGGTACTAGATGAAATCTGAGAAGCAGACAATGGCTAGAATAATTGATATAAGATTTTTAGTAACAGTATTCCAGGTGGAATTGAATAGAATTTACCATATTGACCTCTATTGCATTTGTCTCTCTCTTCCCTCTGTAAACTTGTTGCTATTCCCTGTGCCTAAGCTGTTGATTCTAGCAAATCCCTCTTTTCCTACCTGAGTCTTCCACACTGATCGTAACTCCTTTGGGCACAAATGACCAGCAGAGCTAGTTTAATAAATGATATACTAAAGAATAAATGTGTTAATGGGTTAGATTCTCTGGGTAAAGGTTTTCCTCTCTATGGAAGATGGATTCTGCAAAGTGAGCTTTGCACATGAAGGGCAGATCACAGCAAGCTTCTGGCTTCTTGCAATAAACAGATTGCAAATCTGAATAAATTACATGCCCTCCCTTGGTTTAGCTTAATTTGAATTACTATTGCCTAATATGAGTTTCCTGAACTGTTAATCATGATTTATCAACAAGTTGATTGGGAAGCTATAAAACTACTATCCTGATTGGATAACATATCACAAAATTGCAGTGATTACTGCATCTCCCTCCCCTTTGCCAGAGGCTCATGGAAGGGAATTCTCATATCTCAGGGGACATTGTCGAGCCTTCTCGTAAATAGGTGTGAGGCCCTTGATCTTGTGGCTATAGGTCTCCAAAAATGAACCACTCTTTTCTGAAAGTCACATGGCTTTTGCACTGGATGAAATAAAAATCGGAGGAAGTAAGGATTTGGAGAAAAGCTGTAGGCAAATATGAACAATTTTGTGCTGTGGCATTATCAATCTTCTGCTTTTGTAGAGTGGATACGTCACTGTTTGGAGATTACAGAGCATAATAGGTCAATTTGCACCTGCAGAGTGAGTGTCGAGGGAAGTCTAGGTGACAGTACTCAGGGAAGCTCGGTTTAAAATTTGGTACAAACTCCAGCTGGGAAGTTAGGCTAGAGAAATCAGCAGGAGCAAGCTAAATGCGTGTAGAAAGCGGTAGCGTTGGTGCTTGTTCTCAGCAAAGAAAGCTTTACATGATGTCTGAGCACTTGAGCTGGCTTGGACCAAACAGCTTAGGCATTATTTGATTTGGACTAAGCAGTCCTGAGATGAAATGGCCTTTTATGCAACTTTGTGAACTGGGGCATGCTGGGCCTTGTTTCACTCTGAGTTTGCCAAGTAAAAGGATTGGCAGCTGCGGAACAGAGCAAGATATTTCTGTCGCATCAGTCTCTCGATGGCAGCAGTTCCAGCTAATAGGCAGCTTTTCAACCCTGAGAGCTATCCTGTTTGCTCAGTGTTTCCTGGCTTATCTGGGTACACAAAAGAGAACAGAGAGAGAGAGAGAGACACACACACACACACACAAAGAGCATCTCTTTACACAATGCAGCTAGCTCCCTCTAGTGGACAATAGTAAGAATGCAGATAGTTTGAACAACAAATTTTGGGAAAGATAGGAGTATTTTGGACCCTCAGATAGAGGATGCATACCCAGGCAGGATTGAATATGGGTTTAGTGGAGCCTAAAGTTTATACATTTTTGGGGGGGATTGAATTTAGCAAAAAATAGTGTAAAATATCTTGTTTACGTAAGTTTTACCAAAACATGCAAATGTGTCAACACATTACTGAGGTTCCTCCCATTTCTTTCTTCTAAGCCTCATGAACTTCATGACAAATCTGCCTACTCTATATTTGCTGATTTTAAATAAAATAGAAATTTTGGAGAATACATGTTTAAAAAGGTTTGAGAATTTCTGCTTTCTAACTTATAAAAGTCATTTTGTACAGAAGTTTTAATATACTTTGTAAGTACAGTACAAAATTCAGACTTAATTCACAATTCTTTCTTTCTTGGGAAGAGTTAATCTAGCTTTTACTGCATTTCCCAGAGTGAATATTCTTCTATTTCCCAGCTGAGTTTAGAACTGTATATACTAAGTAATGCGTAGTACATTATTAGTCTTTAGGCTATAAAATCTTAATTGAGTTGTGGTAAAGTACAAAGTTAGTAAAAGTTATTACAGTAAATAAAATTGCCCTCACTAACCTGAAGAGAGTATTCTAGTAATCAGCATGTTCAATTCTGCTAATTTATGGATTAACTATAGAAATAAATAAGTCTCATAATTAAAAATGTTTGAATTTGCAAATAGGCCTACAGATCTGCAAAGAGGAAGACAGAGCTGCCAAGTAGAGAGGAAAAGTTGATTCAGTTGTGAAATGCAAAATCATTGACTGAAACACGCTTTCTCCCCAAAACAAGGGCATTAAAAAGTCAATTATTTGAAACAAAAGAGGCAATCGATTTTTAACTATTTTCTTGAATTAAACGGGTAGAGTTTTGTAGTTTTGTGCCCCATTACAAGCTTTTTCTTAAAAATAAAAGCTATAAGTGGAGTTACTTAAGCATTTTCTATACAAAATAAGCTTCTAAATAATGATGTATAGATAAGTTTCGTCTAAATAGTGATGCATAGACAGAATTTATTAGACTCAAATTCTGAGAGACAAGATAAAAGACAGCTTGTAAGGCCATGTGGTCTAGTCTCCCCTGCCATTAGACAGGTCGAGAACTGTGTTCTTCATATTTTCTTCACATACAAGGATGGCTCATTTTAAAGAAAAACTTAAATTGAACTTCTGGATCTCTACTAAGGTTGAGGCAAACTATCTGAAGTATTAAAAGCACTGAACTATTATCCTGAATCACTAGCTGTCTTTTACATAGAAATATAGGTTAATTTTTATGTTTGCAAGTATAATTTATTTCGATTTTAAATCTAAGATAATAATAGCCAGATTTTTGGTTTCCTTTTATGGCATATCGGGCACCGGTTCATGTATCATTACGGTATGTGTACCTGTCTGGCACTACAGATGAGAACACTAAGAACTACAAAGGCTAAGTAAGTTGCTTAGGGTCATTTAGCTAGCAAGTGGCAGGGCCAGGGCTCATCCCCAGGCGGTCTGGCTCCCTGAGATATTGCCTCCCTATCAGAAGGCCCTGCGGAAACCCACTGGTGATGGGGTGCATGACAGATTAATGCATTAAAAAGGAAGGAAACAGACACCGTTATAATAACATACAACTACCAGAAGACAGCATCTAAACTCACATAGATGTTGGTGAATTAAGAAGCACACGTGACTTGAAATCTTAAACTCCTGAATGGTGGTAGTAGTTAAAAGTGTGAGAGTGAGCGGGGTGTAGATCCAAAAGAATTGAAAGCAGGGTCTCAAAGAGGTATTTACACACCTGTGTTCATAGCAGCACTATTCACAATAGCCAAGAGAGGGCAGCCACCCACCTATCCATCAACAGACCAACAGATAAACAAAATGTGTACATAAATACAATGAAATATTATTTACCTTTTAAAAGGAAGAAAATGCTGACACACACTGAAACATGGACCTTAAGGACATCATGCTAAGTGAAACAAGCCGGTCACAAAAAGACACATACAGCATGATTCTACTACGTAAGGTATCCATCGTAGTCAAATTCACAGAAATGGAAAGTAAAATGGTGGTTTTCAGGGGCTTGGGGAAGAGGATAACGGGGAATTATTTAATAGGTATAGAGTCTTAGTTTTGCGAGATAAAAAAGTTCTAGAGATTGGTTGCACACTAATGCGAACATACTTAACACTACTGAACTGTACACGTAACATGGTTAGGATGGTAAATTTTATGTGATTTTACCACAGTTTTTTTTAGAAAAGCATGGGAGTAGATAAGACTCCAAGAAAGGAATTATAGGTAAAAGAGGAGGGATCAAAATGCAAAGCCTTGCGGAGCATCAGCAAAGAAGAAAGTTGGCGTAAAAGTGACACTGAGAAAGAATGATCAACGGAGTGGAACAGCTGCCATCTGGCAGTGCCCCAGGGGTGGGACCGACAGCCTTACAAGTTCAAGGTAGTTGGCAAAGCTGTCAGTACACACATGTGCACACTGCCTCCTTAGATAAGAACACCTCTTATTCACCCGAAGGTCTCTGTCACATCAGCCACGTGTAGAGTCTGTTATCCTAAAACCTTAGAAAATGAGCTACTTCACGTTGGGAGGGGACAGTTAGCGGGGGCAGTCACAGCCCTCAAATAAGAACACCGATCCAATGGTTTTAAGTTCTCATGCTGATGAGCCTCAAACAAGAAAGAGCATGCTGTTAATTTTGACTTTGAATTCCTGTACAGATGGTGCTAACAGGTGTTTCCAAACAACTGACTTCTAAAAATCACAAGTCTACCTGAAGTTTCAAACATACGTACGCACAGACTTTGTAGTGCTTTGTACCTCTTGTTTTTAAAAATAGTACCAGTCTCTCAACCACTTGGGGTGAGCGGACTTCTGTTTAGTTAGAATTTTCACATCTACGTCTACCTTACCATTGTTGAGGATGTTGATGTGCCTTTGAAGGTGGCTTTCTAATGTCATTTTCATGACTTTGATAAGAAATTTAATGTGATGGCTCAGGAATCCAGCAAATTCTAAAATCATATGGAAAGCATACCTTTCTAGTTTAGGAAGAGTAAAATTACAGAGATGTAGGTAGCAATAAAAGGGACAATAAAGAGAGACTTGGTTTTAAACTCCCACCATCTGAATTAATTCAATTGTAAAATATTTATTGAGTGGATACTACATACCAGATAGTATACCTGGGAAGACAGCAATGGACAAAATTCTTTCTCATGGAGCCTTATTCTAGAAAATGAACAAAATAGATAAATAAAATAGCTAGTAGTAGATAGAGGCAAGTGTTTTGGAAGTAAGGTAGCCTGAGCTCAAACCTGACCCCTTACACATGTCAAGGTGCCTGTGTGCTCTTTTTTAATGGTCATTCAAGTTCTGTGACTGCCCCTGCTGAAGTTTGCCTCTCCTTTGTCCCTGTGTCCTGAATTGCTGCTGCCGTCTCTGTTTCTTCTGTGATGTAGGCTAACCTTGACAAGCCAGGACAAGTCACTGTCACATTGGCATACCTCCCAACTGCACTTTGGGGTCCTGATTTAGTTTGTGATAGTGTCCTTCCTCCAGTGTATTCGCTGGTCATTGCAGAAAATATTTATTGAGAATGTCTTATATGACAGGCACCGTGCCTGCTGCTGGGGAGGCAGTGATAAACAAGAGAGATGTGGTCCTTGCCTGCGTGGAGCTTACTCTCTAGCTAGGGAAAATCAACACAAAGCCACGTAAACAGTCAAGCAAATCTGACAAGTGCTATAAAGGAAGCAAACCGGATGCCGAAATAAGAGAATCACAGGAGGGAATGATCTTAGATATTAGTGATCAGGGAGTTCCTCTTCGAAAGTGTGCTATCTCGGGTAAGATCTGAAGAAAGGAAGGAATCAGACTTTATGTTTTTTTTTTTTTTTGTATGTGTGTGAGTGGAGGCCATGAGAATGCCATGTGCAAAGACCTTAGCTGAGGACAACAAAACCCAGCAATTTTAAGGACCCCACACAAGGGTTTTTGTGGCACTGAGTCAGGGTTGGAATACAGGGTGGCCTGAATCTGTTTCCTAAACCTAATGTTAAAAGCTTATTTGGCTCCATTATGTAATTCCTCCCACCCCCACAAATGCTCTTTCAAGAACCTAGGAATCATTTCCATCCATGGTGGGTGTTGGTACCTTGGAGAAAGTATGAGTTGGCCTTGCTCCCCAAGTCATCTCTGCTTGTCTACACAGAGTCCTACCACTGAGACTCTCCTTCCTCAGAGATGGTTCTCTGAGCATGCCTGAGTGTGGAGTGGGGGCAGGAAATAATACTTCCAAGTGTTCCTGCCTCTGCTGTTTCGATGATGCTGTGGGCTCCCTAATAGTCTTCCTCTCCATGCCAAACCTCCTTAAAGGCTTACAATCCTTTCAGGACCCTTGCCACAAACTCATGTGCTTGGTAAAAAGATACAATTTCCATTTTCTTTAGTTTGATAAAAAAGTTCTCCTTTTAATAAGTCTAGATTTAGTTTCTCTTTTTAAAATACTTTATTTTTCAAAAGTGCCAGATGGACAAATATTTAGCGACACCCTCCATTGCCTGGGAGAACGTCAGTGAGCCAACACACCTTTGAGCTCCATTGTGTAACTGTCCATATTTGGAGATTTTTTTTTCATAGTGTATTTTTTCCCCGTAGATATCACTCTAACTGTTGATACTTTTCCAGGAAGCAATTGTCCTCCTCTGCCTGTGTGTGCATTTTGGGCTTAGTAGCTGGGCCAAAGGAAATATTTGTGGTAAAAGTCCAATCTGTTAAAGAAACCAAGTTACTTTCTTTCATTTGCACTATGGAGTATTCTTCAGCAGTTTGACTGGAAGAAAATAATGAGCATAATGGGTCATTGGATATTTTTTTGTGCCTAAGCAAGTTTGGTGAAGAGAGAACTTGAGAAATAAACATGACTTTTGCCAACCTAATGCTCAAAAAGTAGTATCTTACTATTGCTTTAACTGGAATTTTTTTGATAACCATTGTAATGAACTATTTCTGCTTATACTTATTCACCATTGGTATTTCCTATTCTTTTTGGGTTTGAATTTTCTTATTGATAGGTAAGATAACTCTCTCTCTCTCTCTCCATATATATATATATATATGTGTGTGTGTGTGTGTTTGTGTGTGTTACATATGGATATGTTAACATGTAATTATTAACCCTCTGTTATGCATATGTCCAGGTGGTTATTTCTGATCAAGTCTATCCATCATTTTTTTTATATCAGTTTGAACCATATATAGTTGTTTCTGTCCAACAAACATGGCAAAAAAAAACAGCAATTGCATATGATTCAACCTAAACAGTTTGTGCCTGATATCAAACCTAGAGAGTTTGTACTCATCCCAGATTATATAAAGTTTCACATGTACTTTTTTTCTTGTGCCTAATAACCTATGATATTTATTTCCTTATTTAATTGTTGTGTTTCTTTGAAAATTAGCATTTTATTCCTCCTTATAGTATTAGACTCTTCTAACATGATCTGGTTTTATCTGATTCGGTATGTTTTGCTTTTGTTCTGATTACAATACTGCGGTGTTCCTACCCTTTCCTGACTCCTTTTAGATTCCATTCAAGAATCGTCCCCTCCGGGGAGCCTCTTTGACTCCTTTGGCGTGATCAGGTGCTCATGTTCTGCCCTTCCGTGGGACCCTGTGTGTATTTCTCCCACGGAATTTACCACCTCTGCAGGGATTGTTGACTTCCCCACTTTTAATCTGGACCACATTGTATTTACTTCTAAGTCCTAGGATTTAGGACAGTGGCTGCCTCATAATAGACCCCAGTTATTGTTCCTTTTACTTCAATTGAACTAATTGAACAGGAGCTTCCCATGGAGCAAGGAGTAAAGCAGTTATTGTTATTTCTACTGCTTAATGCTGTGTAAGATACATCCAGGCAGCCTCCCCAGCACCAGCACTGACAGAAATAATAGCAACCCCAGAACAAAATGCATTGATTGCATTGCATTGGTATCCCACACTTTTTATAATTAGGTCTCCATTCCTTTTTCATTCATTCATTCATTCATTCATTCATCTATTTATCTCCTTCTCCCCCTCCCTGCTCCCTTACAGTTCTAGTCTCTGGCCTTATCTCTGCATCCTCTTTTCCTGAAACTCATCTGTGGGGTGTGATGCTTAACTATTGCTTGTATGCATGGATGACACATTGACGAAGTGTTTTTCCAGTTTGAATGTTTTATTTTCCATTTTACTTAAATACAGGTTAGATATCTGTTCAAAAATTGTTATTAGAAGAGTCATATCATTATATGCAGATGGGACCACAGGCATAATTGACTATTTGGAGAGATGCTTTGCATTTTATCTGATCATGTGAACATTTTGTAGGCCATTAGCCATCATTTTTAGACTTCAGTATTTTCTACCTGGTGATATTCTCTTTTGTCCACATATTCTTTGTTGAAATCAGTGTTAAAAATCAACAAATCCAGTCATACTTCTTTGGTTTGTCACATTGATTTTTCCAAAACTTTCGACTGACACCCATTGTCTTTTATTAAATACATCAAGTATAAATGGCTCAACATAAACTCTTTTTATTTTTTATTTTTTTCATAGACTCTTTTTAAAAAACTAAAAAATGCCACAAACTATTTTTATTGAGTAATATAGCCCATATATGAAAAAGCACAGTAAAATATGCAGTTTAAGAGCAATAAGGAATGAACATCTGTGTATACCTTACCCAGAGGAAGAAATACATTTTCCATTCTCATTTCAATCTCATCTTCCTTCCTGTGTAGGCCTTCAGACGTGGTTACTATCCTGAATATTAAGCTAGTTATTCCCTTGCTTTTTTAAATAGCTGGATTTTTTTTAAAGCAACTTCTGTATGAATTCCTAAATATTTATTGTTTTATCTATTTTTGAAATTTATGTAATGATAATGAAATCATTCTGTATGAATTCTTCAGTAACTATCATTCAGCTTATATTTTTGAGATTTATCTATTTCAATGACTATAACCTAAATTCATTCTTTTTCATGGCAATATAGTATTCCATAGTATGGATATATTACAACTTATGTTTTTCATATTACTTATGAGGTATACGTAGGGGTTTTCTAGTGTTACTGCCATTCTAAACAGCATAATTGTAAATATTCTTATGCACATCTACTGGTGCACAGGGACAAAACTTTTTCCAAGATAAATATCCCATCTGAATCAGACTAGCACATGGTCAAATTTCCTAGATTTTCCAAAAAATTTTATCCATTTATATACCTACTTTCAATGGATGAAAATACTCTTTGCTTTCTACTGATGGAAACACTTGATATTATTCTATATTTATATTTTTACCAAACTGTAGTCATGAACTGTATCTCATTATGATTTTAATTTATACTCTCCTGATTACTAAAAAGGTTAATATTTTTAATATGCTGTGGGTCATTTATTCTCTTTTGTAAAATTCGTGTTCATTTATTATTTCCATTTTTCAATAGTGTCTTAGACTTTGTCGTATTGATTCATGGAGTTTTTTTTGTACATGATGCATAGTAATCTTTGATTCTTTGTGTGTTATATCTTATCCAAATCTACAGCTTATATTCTCACTCCATGATATCCCTGAGGATATCTTCATGTAATTACATTTACCAATCTTTCCCTTTATAATCTGCCCATTTTGTGCCTTAAGAAATAACTTTATACCCTCATCATAAAAATATGGCCCTGAATTGCTTCTAAAATTTCGCCTTTCGTATTTGTATGCTTAATTCATCAGGAATTGATTTGCATGTATGGTTGAGGAAGGGATGTTTTTTCCACATGTGTGTCAGTTGCCCCAGTACAATTTATTTTAAAAAGTTTATCCTTTCCCCATTGATCTGCGTTATAAACCCATTCATATGTCTATGAATTCATCATTTTATCTCTAGGCCCTCAATTTGTTTAGTTGTTCTATTTGTCAATCACTGCTCCAATACCTATCTTTATTAATATGACTTTACAATAAAGTTTGATATTTGGCAGTCAAGTCCCATGACATTATTCCCCTTCTTTGGAACCAATCCTTATACTTTTATTTATTTTTTTCCTTGCCTTACTGTATTGGCTAGAACTCCAAAGCAAGGATGAGTAGAAATGGTAATAACAGGCATCTTCTCTGACTTCAGCATTATACAATTCGTCATGTAACAAAAACACTTGTATCCCCTTACTATTTAAAATAAAAATATGAAACAAAACAAAAAATAAATAACAGGCATCTTTACCTTTATTTGCAAACTCAAAGGAAATGCTTTCAGTATTTCAACATTGAGAATCAGGACTCCCACTATCTGTTCTAGGCCCTAACATCCTGTAAGCCCCTAGGAAATTAGGTAAATCACTGGAGGTCAAGGAGAGGATGCCAACCTAAGGTAATGCTTCTGCCGCAAAGTATACTAGGAGCTTAAAGTAAAAATTAATTTCTATTATGGAAAAATAAAATGATATGCCTTGCATGCCTAAGTTTGTAGACTGAATACGTGCCCATTACACAGTGAATAGATTCAAGAAAATGGCACTTATTCCAATGCAAAAAGCATTATCAGAGTTTCATGTGAGCATTTTCTGGCCTCCCAGTCTCCTAAGAAATTCCCTTGTAAAAATTCTCCCTATTTGAGAGCAATGCAGTAACTGACAGATTAGTCTTTGCAGCATTTCCTGGAGGAAGAGAAGATGGCAGGGTGTTTGCACAGCCCTTTAACTGTCCCTGTAAATGTATGAGGAGCCTCGTGTGCTCTGTCAGTAATGCCTTACTTGGCATATGTAAGTGATGGAAAGAAAATAGGACAATCGTACCGTCCAACTGTCTCACTCTAAAGGAAATCAGAGCCTCATAAATCTCACTCAGTAAAACCACTAAGTTCTATGATAAACAAAAACAGAATTTTCAGTGCTGGTCTTCACATAAGGAAGGCTTTCTGTTTAATACAGTGGTCCCCAATCTTTTTGACGCCAGGGACTGGATTCGTGGAAGACAATTTTCCCACAGAAAATTGGGGGGTGGGCAGGGTATGGTTTCAGGATGATTCAAGTGCATTACATTTATTGTGTACTTTATTTCTGTCCTTATTACATTGTAATATACAGTGAAATAATTATACAACTCACCATAATGTAGAATCAGTGGGAGCCTTGAGCTTGTTTTCCTGCAACTAGACAGTCCCATCTGGGGATGATGGGAGACAGTGATACCCGAAGTGTGTTGCTTATGTCCAGTCTACTCTATAATCTGGTTTTGTTTACTGTCGCTGCAGAAAACCCTGCTTCACAAAGATAGGATGTTGGAAATGGAAGCAGGCTTTTCAGTGCTTTTGTGGCAATCTCAGGATATTCCGCCTTGACTTTAATCCAGAACATATGGAGACTTGAAGTTGTCTCAAACATACTTTTAAGGCCACTGTCATTTGCGATCTCAACCAGTTGATCCTCTTCTAGGACAAAGTTGAGTCACCTGGCTTATTCACTAAAGGATCGCGGATCCATTCCTTCCCAGTTCAGTGGTCTTCTGTGGTTGGGAAGTAATGTTCAAACTCTTTTGAAAGCTGAGATAGGTGATCATGCACCAGGTGAGAGAAAGAAGGCCTTGGCTTAGTCTCTTTCAAAATCTCTGCTAACGTTGGAAACATCAAAAATCCCAGTGTTCACTCATTGCCCTCATAATTCCTGTTTGGCTTTGAATGCAGCCACTTATCTACTGACTTGAACACAGTTGTTCTCCCCCGAAGTGATAGATTGAGTCTGTTGAACAGATTGAATATGTCACACAAGTAAGCAAGTTTTGTGACCCATTCTGAGTCACTGAAATGTGTTGCCAGTGGTGGCTGTTTTTCTAAAAGAAATCTCTCAAGTGGCTCTTGTACCTCAAAAACCCTGGCCAGTGATCTACCTTTAGAAAGTCATCTCACTTCTGTGTATGGAGAAGACACGTGCGCTCTGCCTCCATCTCCTCACAGAGCTGCGTGAACAGACGTGATTTAAGGGAATGTACTTTAATGTGGTTGACAATTTTAATCACATCCTGCAAAAAATTGTGCATTCAGGTGACATTTTTCAGCTAGCCAGCATTTCTCTATAGATGACACAGTGCATAGACTTATATTCAGAAGCAACCTCCTTGACCTGAGTAATAAAACCAGAAAGCTGTTCCGTGCATATACCAACACAAAATGACCAATTTAATTTTCCTGATAAGTAATCATTCAAAGATTTGAATAGCTCTGCAGCTGGTTGGCAACAAAAGTGCACATAACATATCCTCATGCGCATCCTCCTAAAAAATATATCGCACAAAACAAGCATTGTTGCCTTGTTGTCAACATCAGTAGATTCGTCAACCTGGATTGCGTACCACCGTGACGCATTAATCCTCTCTAACAACTGTGCCTCGATGTCCTCTGCTATTTCGTCAACGCGTCTAGTTATGGTGCTAGCCGAAAGAGGAACACATGCCACCTTTTGAACTGCAGCCTCTCCTATAAGTTCACGGCAGATGTCCTTAGCAGCAGGCAGGATCAATTCTTCAATAGTAAAAGGCTTCTTAGTTTAGCAGTGTGGTTAGCCACTAAGAATGATGCTCTCAGTGCAGACACACTTGATGAAGTGGTGGCCTTCAATAATTGCTTCTGTTTTTCATGTTCACATTTTTTTCTTTTGAAAAACTCCAAAAGCTTTTTTTTTAATGCAGGGTCCTTAGTCTCCATGTGGTGAAGCAGTTTTGAAGCTAACTGTTGGATAGCCAGTTGCTACATATTATACAAAGGGGGCTTGGAGAATGTGAATCACCTGTTACACTGAATCCGTAATTTAAGTAGGACTCTTGGTATCTTCTTTAAAATGCACCTTTCATTTTGTTGGCAGTCTTAGAGTCTTTGGCCGTCTCATCATATGGTCTTTCCCCCTTTTCAAAGAAGCTCTCCAGCGACATTTGGTTTTACTCATTTTTGCTAGAGTTAGCTCATGGGCTTATCAAAACTGTAACCGAGACACGTGCGCGGTGTGGGAAAGAGGCATGGATGTAAGTGGTAAATAAAGCAATGGGCAGGCCATGTGCAGACTAAAATAAGTGTCAGATTCTGACTTAAAGCCTGCCACCAGATGCAGCTGTTCAACTGAAGTACATCAACTTGCCAGTGTAAAGCCTGTCACCAGATGCAGCTTAATTGTCACTTGCCACTTACTGATAGGGTTTTGATAAGAGTCTCAAGCAATTGATTTATTATGGTCTCTGCACAGTCAAACCTCTCTGCTAATGATAATCTGTATTTGCAGCTGCTCCCCAGCACTAGCATCACCGCCTCAGCTCCACCTCAGATCATCAGGCATTAGATTCTCATAAGGAGTGTGCAACCTAGATCCCTTTCATATGCAGTTTACAATAGGGTTCACGCTCCTATGAGAATCTAATGCCACCACTGATCTGACAGGAGGCAGAGCTTAGGCAGTGATGTGAGTGATGGGGAATGGCTCTAAATTCAGATGAAACTTCCCTCACTTGCCTGCTGTGTGGCCCAGTTCCTAACAGGCCGCAGACTGGTACTGGTCCATGGCCCAGGAGTTGGGGACTGCAGGTATAGTAGACATTCTTCCTCCTGAAATCCACTTGGAGACTTTAGAAGTCAACCCCGAGACATAATAAATCAAGGACCACCTTGGACACACACCTCCAGCACACACCTGTCACAACAGAAGTGAGCTGAGCCCCGGGAGCAGCCTGGAGTGTGAGTAAACTAATGGACAAAGGAGACGGATGACTCACAAACCTGGGGGAGGAGTGAACGAACATTATGCAGAAACCATCGGTAACAGATGAGGACATGCAAACATGGAATTTTATCCATAGACACATGTTATTCATAAATATAATAATTGCCCAAAGACAAGACACGGCATATCCTCTATCATAGCCAAGAACTGAATGTCAGAGACATAGGATTACTCAGAGAGGAGGGTCTTGGGGACGTGTGTGTAGAATGTAACTGAGAAACTATAAAATTAGCGATATGGAGATCAAGGTTAGCCTAGAAAACACATTTCATAATGCCCAACAGACATGACATCTATGGCACAGTAACCTGGGCTTTTTCTCAGGCACAAACATTTAAAAGGTGCAGAAATTTGACATCATTTTTACAGATTCATTATGTCCTCCAACAGTCTCAAGTGCATTATGGGCACAGCATGCTTAATTGATGCTTCGGAAAGTAGATTAATAGTAAATGTTGTGAAGTCCCCAAAGTCACATAAAGCCTTCTTTTTGATGTTACAAACCTGAATACATAACCTTGCTGACATCCTTAATGACAGCCTGAACAGGGAGGAATACAGGCCATAATTATACCTTGTCAAGTCATCACTTACTGATTTCGGCTTAGCCTGCCGGTGCTGTCTCCATGGTCCTATGCCAAGAGATAAAAGAGAAAGGAGGACAGCAAAACAGAATTCATAGCGAGAGGTCCAGTGGCAGGGCCATCTTTTTCTTTCATCTGACAGTGTCGTATTTCTTGTCAATACCCCATGCAGTAATTATGGCTTTGTTCTAGAAACATGGTTGAAAAACTATATTGATGGAACTGAACATATATCTGATAAAGACAGGAACATAGAACAAGTCAAATTTTGATTTCTCCTTTCAACTTCAGGAGTCTGGTCATGTAAAATTATTGTTGGAGGTTAAAAATGCTTTAACCTAATTTCCATCTTCCAAATCCACACTCAATTTTAGGTCCTGGCTCCTGAATCATGCACCAGAATTCTCTTTACATAGGGCATCAGTTTGGATAAACAATATAACACTTTAATAAATTTATGATTACATAAAATAAAATATATAATATGAAAATATATAAATAATTCATATGGTTCCTATTTCTGTGGCTCCTATTAGAAATGGATGAATTTCACATCATTGTACTCTAGAAATAAGCCATGTTCAGACATGTGAGCCTGTTTTTGTGGATACAGCTGAGTTTAATCTTTTTATTATAGATTATAAACCTCTGAGTCTGTTTCATCTTTATATCTCCCAAGTTCCTTAAGTACTTACTGAATGAATAAATGCATGAAAGAGTGAATAAATTTATAAATGAGCTAATGAATATATCAATACCTGGTATTTCTCTAGGAAAAGCACTTAGTACATATTGGTTTATTTGGGTTTTGTACAGTATATTGCCATATAGACTTTCACTTTTTTATACCCTTTGTGCTAACTGATAAGTTTTTGAATTTTAATCTTTTAAAAATTATTTTTTGTCATTGTTTAGAATTGAGCTATGTGAAATTATAATCACCTTTAAATAGCGGCAGTTTCTCTTAATGCCACTTCTATTATGTTGATGTCATCATCACTGAAAGTTTTTTAAAAAGACACACAAAAAAAACACCACACTTTCCTTTCATATCCAGGCACTGTGTGAATATGGTGCTCTCTCATTTCTATTTATGTTTGCTACCTGCAGGGTTCATTTGCCAAGATTCCTTTCAAGCATGATTCTCTCTTTTCTAAGTTTTAAATTAAAAGGTATTCCCTCTGTTACCCAAAATTACATCTCAGACTATCCAGCTGACACAAGGATGGCATAAGTGGTACTGAACCAGCTCTTCACAAGAAGTAGGACAAGAGGCACTAGTTTGGCCCCCCAGGGGTGGAGAATGAATAGATCTTTATCCCTTTCTTTTCTCATGACTCCCCCGTTCACCCCTTTCTTTCATGTCTTTTGATTCAAGGAGACAGCTTCTGTTACTGTTCGTCAAGTGGAAAAACGGCTCAGTTCCATAAGCTTGGAACTTTGTGCCTTGGGTTGCTGGGGACGATAGTGTCACCTCCTACCGAGGATTCCACGGAGGTGTGTTTGCCCATCCAGCCATTACCCAAATCAAACCAGGCCCAGCTGTGAGCCCTTTGTGGCTCTTTGATTTTTTTTTTTTTTTTTTT
>NW_012141191.1:1969396-1973026 GCF_000956105.1 Propithecus coquereli
TATTGACGGACACTTGGGTTGTTTACACATCTTTGCAATTGTGAATAACTGATCTCCCAGCCTCTAGGCCTGCCTCTCTGTAATCTGTCTCCCACACCACGAACAGAAATTATTGTTTTCAAACTTGTGAATATATAATAGTTTGAAAGAACAGAATATGCCTTTTGTAGGTATGATACATTTTCTCTAAAAATAGCAATGATTTTAAGCGATCTATAGTTCAACATCCACTTTAAAACCTCTAAAATACTCCAAGTATGGGTTTACAAATAATTTATATTAAGACAGAGGAAGTTACTTCATATTTTTATTTTATTAGTTCACCAAGGGATGTGCACAATGAACAAAATCACTCACTATTCTTTTTCTTTAAAAATAACTACTTCACTATGATGGTTCTAAATGGAAATCACAGTTTCACTTCGGCACTCAGAAGCTGGTAAGCTTTTATACCTTGAAGCATAAGAGTAAGGATCCTGGTTCATTTTAAGCTAAGTTAAAATCTAAATCAGTGCTTCTTTAAATGTGGGTGATTAAGTGAATAATCAGATTACTAATGAATCACAAACTGGGAGAAACATTTGAGAAAATCAATTTTTAAAAGTTATCCAGGTGATTTTTATGAAGTGTAAAAACTGAGAATCACCAGTATAGTTTAATGTTAGTGCTTATTGAAATGCTACAATATAATCTTTTAAAATGTTTCAAAAATATGTGTTCCCTGTGAAAACATCTTTAATAATTTTCAATTGCATAACAAATATTTATCTTTAAGTATCTATAATACAATTTCTTTTGAATCAGCTATGCATATTCTATATTTATTGTTTCAAAGGACACAGAAGAAATAGAAAACATAGCCCCTCTTCTAAAAAAAATAGTAAACAATAATATGTATTAATGTGTTTCCAACGAAATGGCAAAAATCAGTGTGGAAATATGTAGTACAGATACGGGGAGCACTAAAGGGAAGGAAGGGCATGCCTTTAACCCGCATTTAGGTGAGGCAAAGACATAAAGTGTAACTATAATGTTTGTACCCTCACAATACCCTGGAATAATAATAATAAAAAAAAAATACGGGACCCTTTCCAAATGTGATTCTGTGAATGTGACAGTAAAGTTTTGGAACTGAAATACGCTTAATAATTTTGAATATAGAGAAATTATTTGTCAGTGTAACTTTGGATTTTAGGGTAAGAAAAGGGGAAAACACACCCACTCTTTTCCACGTTTGTCAGCTGAGACTCTTAACACCTGTTGGAAATTACAAGACTAACATGCTTATTCAAACCTCCTATAATACAACTCACTACAAAATTTATCTTTTAACTGCATGCAAAATATCCCTCACATCAAATTGAGTAGAGCTGTATTTTATTTTCTTTTAAAATTTTGATTGGAATTTGGCACATTGAATGGTTTGTGTATATAGGTTCATGAATACTAACATACTTCCCAATGCAACATGATTGAAAAGTCATACCATGCAGAAATGCATTGCAGGTATGTGAGGGTGTATAGGGGTACAACATTGCTTCGTTATTGAGTACTGTGATTAAACAGGCACTTTTTGCAGCTGTGCCTTTGTACAGATGGTGGGACCCAAGCCAGAGGAGCTGAAAGGTTTTCTGAAATGAAGCCAAGAAATAGATCCAGTTTTCCCCACTAAATCTTTGGAAGAAACCACATGAAAATATGCGCTGTGCAAATTGGAGCTATGCATTCTGGGTATGTGTAGATCTTTTACCTCTATTTTTGGTCATGGAGTTGTATATGCTACACCTACTATATGCTTGTGAAGTCTAAAACCATGTACCTGTTTAGAATTTTAAAAGATGTGTGATTTATTGAACAGAAAATTATCTGGATATAGAGGGGTTTTTTCCTGCCTTAGGCTCTTAAAACTGCTTTGGATAGCTCAAGTGCAAATCTTTTAGATAATTTGCAGCTAAACAGAATATTTTCTCTATCACATTTGTTTGAATTGTTTTTTTCTGACCTCGTTAAAGTAAATATTTTCTTTATCCTTTTTTTCTTCCAGTGAGCATCTCATCTGCCTTAAGTCTTTATCTCCTAAAATTTTCTCCAATTTGTTATTAGTTTTAAAAATTATCTTTTCTACATCATGTACTTTTCTACATCATGTACATTTCTACAAGATCTCCTTAATCTCTGCCCTAAAATCTTTTCTAAACAGTGGTTATTATTCAAGAGTGTTTTCCTTTCTTTAGTTCAGAACATGAAGTTTTGCCCAAGGGATAACTGAGAGTCTTGGCTCTACCTTTTTTCTGGGTACAAATGCTTCCCTGATTTCGCATAAAATCTGAGGCAGATGAGCCACCTTGCAGGTGGGAGAGTGCTTTAACTATGCAAGGTCCTACATGCTTTGGAGAAATAAGTGAAATAGAATTTTCACAGAGTTGTAAGTTATTTGAAAGAACTTATTCTTTCAAATTTCAAAGACAGGCAATAACTAATTAACTAACTAAATAAATAAAACAAGCTATGCATAAGAGTGAGAAGAAAAAATTTATAAAATATGACAGGGGTAGGTTCTCCTTAGATTGGGTGTCAGGGAAGAGCTATATGAGAAAATGTAATAGTTATTATTCCTGTGTACTAAATTATTCCCAAAACTATCAGCTTAAAAAAACAAACATTTATTCTTTTACATGGTTTTTGTCAGATAAGAATTCAGTAATGACCTGGCTGGGTAGGTAGGTCTATCTCAGGGCCTCTTAAGAGGTTGCTGTCATCTGAAGGCTTGACTGGGCAGGAGAATCTGCTTCCAAGAAGACTCACTCACATGACTGTTGGCAGGAGGCCTCATGGGTCTTCCCACATGGGTCTTTCCATAAAGGCCATTTGAGTGTCTCCATGACATATTGACTGGTTTCCCCCAAAGCGTATGATCTAAGAGAGCAAGGAAAAGCAACAACATGTTTTGTTTTAGCCTTGGAAGTCACATGTATCACTCTACCATATTTTATTGGTCATACAGATTAATGCAGATGCCATGTTGGGGGTGGGGGAATTATTGCAGGGTGTGAATATCAGGAGGTAAGGATCACTGGGCCACATCTGGCTACCATGGGAAAGGATGCTTGAATGAAGGCCAGAATAATTACAAAGAATCATTTAAGTGAATACCTAGGGAGGAGAACACTCCAGTTAAAGAAAGCAGTAGTTCCTATGACACTGAGGCAGGGGAAGGTTGGTATTGTCAAGGAATAGACATAAAGCTAGCTTGAACAAGCAGGAGAGTAGCATGGAATGAGTCCAGTGAGCAGCAGCCAGACTGCATTGCCAGGAGTTCGAGATATATTCTGAGTGAGGCATAAAACTGTTGGAAAGTTTTAAGCAGAGGAGTGACATTAACTACATGACTACATGTTGAAAAAAAGTACAATTCTGAAAAAAGAACTAGATTGGAACTGAAGAATTGCAGTACTAAACAGAATGAGTTAGACTAAAACTCTTGACTTTTACCCTTGACGATCACACTCTGCAAACTTACATAATGATGAGACACAAAGATTTATTCTACCCTGTTGAGTAATAGAATAAAAGTGATCCAAGGATTTTTTTTTATTTCAGCATATTATGGGGGTACAGATGTTTAGGTTA
>NW_012141191.1:1974368-2029423 GCF_000956105.1 Propithecus coquereli
CCTTATAATAAAGTTTGAAGTCTGGTAAGTTGATACCTCCCATTTTGTTTTTATTGCCTAGAATTGTTTTTGCTATGCGGGGTCTTCTCTGGTTCCATATGAAGCATAAAATTCAAGGATTTTTTAAATTTCAAAATATTGAGGGGGCACAAATGTTTTTGGTTACATGGATCACTTTTGCAATGCTTGAGTCCCAGCTATAGGTATGTCCATTACCCAGATAGTGTTCATTGTACCCATTAGGTAGGTTTCTGCTTCTCTCCTCCTCCCCCTCCTCCTGCTTGATTTCCACTGAGTTTTACTTCCCTCTGTGCATATGTGGGCTTATTGGTTAGTTTCAGTTTAATAATGAGTACACGTGGTGTTTGTCCAATTTTGAGATACTTCACTTAGGAGAATGGTCTCCAGTTTCATCCAAATATTTGCAAAAGACATTATCCATTTCATGGCTGAGTAGAACTCCATGGTATATATATAAGACATTTTCTTAATCCACTCATGAATTGATGGGCACTTGGGTTGGTTCTACACCTTTGCAACTGTGAATTGTGCTACAATAAACATTCATACACAGGTGTCTTTTTGATAGAAAGACTTCTTTTCTTTTGGGTAGATACCCAGTAGTGAGATTGCTGGATTGAATGGTAGGTCTACTTTTAGTTCTTTGAGAACTCTCCATATTATTTTTCATACAGGCTGTACTAATTCTCAGTCTCACCAACAAGATATAAGTGTTCCTTTCTCTCTGCATCCATGCCAGCATCTATTGTTTTTGGACTTTTTAATAAAAGCCATTCTAACTGGGGTAAGGTGATATCTCATTGTGATTTTAATTTGCATTTCCCTGATGATTAGTGACATTGAGCATTTTTTCATATGTTTATTGGCCATTTGTCTATCTTCTTTTGAAAAGCTTCTGTTCATGTCTTTTGCCTACTTTTTAATGGGGTTGTTTGTTTTGTTCTTGCTGATTTCCTTGAGTTCTTTGTAGAGTCTGGTTATTAGCCTTTACCAGATGTGTAGCTTGCAAATATTTTCTTCCATTCTATAGGTTGTTTATTTGCTCTGTTGATTGTTTCCTTAGCCGTGTAGAAGCTTTTTAATTTAATTAAGTTCCATTTATTTATTTTTGTTGTTGTTGTGATTGTCATTAGTATCTTATTCATAAATTCTTTGCCTAGGCTGATATCTAGAAGAGTCTTTTCTACACTTCTTTTAGAATTCTTATGGTATCATGCCTTATATTTAAGTCTTTTATCCATCTTGAATTAATTTTTGTGAGTGTTGAGAGATAGGGGTCCTGTTTCATTCTTCTGCATGTGGCTATCCAATTTTCCCAGCACCATTTATTGAATAGGGTTTCTTTTCCCCAATGTACATTGTTGTCTGCTTTGTCAAAGATCAGTTGGCCATAGGTAGCTGCTTTTATACCTGGGTTCTGTATTTTTTGTTCCATTGGTCTATGTCTCTATTTTTGTACCAAAATCATGCTGTTTTGGTTACTATAGCATTGTAGTATAGTTCAAAGTCTGGTAATGTGATGCCTCCCAGATTTGTTCTTTTTGCTTAAGATTACTTTGGCTATTTGGGTTCTTTTCTGGTTCCAAAAGAAGCGTAGAATTATTTTTTCTAGGTCTTTGAAGTATGATGTTGGTATTTTGATGGGTATTGCACTGAATCTGTAAATCACTTTGGGTAGTACGGACATTTTAATAATCTTGATTCTGCTGATCCAAGATTTAAATGCGAAGTGTGAGCATCTCTGAATCGGCCCTGATGTGTTCTGCCATTATAAAAGAGGTTCTACTTTTGACCCTCTAAATTTAAAGGCACCAAAAGCCACAGGGAATTTCAGGCAAGAATATACTTATGAGATATTATAAATATTTCAAGGGCCAAGTTGCATTCCTGCTCAAGCAGCTGTGTATTCCCCCTATTGTTTGTCAGGTAGAGCATCATTTACTCCAATTTTTCCAATTCCTTTCCATGCTGTTAGAAGGCAGATTTTGACTCATTTTTAAAAATTCACTTCAGACATAAATGAATAGCTCTTTATTCTTTTGACCCCATAGCTCACCTTCCCAGTGAGCTCACTGGCCAATGATGAGTCTTACTCTTTATAAAGTAGTTTCAACCTCTAGAGAAAATGCGGACTTTAATTTCAAATGCGATTATTCTGCTCTGTTGCTCTGTGCAGGTGCTGAGATTCTGGCCATGGTTCCCTGCCTTAGAGGAGGCATATGTTCAGTTTTTCTCTTAAATCAGACAACTCGCCATGTCCCTGCTGTGCCCCACAAAATATTTCAACGGTAGTCGAATGTACCAGATAAAAATGTTCATCGTCTCTGATCCCAAACATGCACACAAAATTAACCTTTTCTCCAGGTCTACCGGTTTGATGTGACATTCTTATCTCTTCACTCTTTACTTACATTTCTTTTTTTTTATTTGAGAACAAGAATACTTGTGCTTTTTAGAGCCTTGCATATAATGTAGCAGTTCTTCAAATGTGAATGTGCTAAACATTGTTATGTCTTTATTAATTGAAGCATTTCTAATATGGAGTTGGGATATAACTCCCTTAAGAGTTCAAAACCCTTATCTTGGTTCACTTTCCACCTATCCCAACCCTCTTGTACACCCTATGCTGTTATTCACCATTAAGTAGACTGTGTGCTTTCATGTCTTTACTGCTTTGTACCTGTGGTTTGCTCTGCTGAGATGTCCTCTAACCTTACTTCTTTCATGAACTTTTATTCCTCTTTCAAAGCTCAGTGCAAATACCACCTTCCCTGAGAAGCTTTTTCTGATCCTTATAAGCAGATCTAGCTGTTAGTCCCACAGCCCATGCTGGGACATTCAGGCTCCGTTTAGATATTTAGTTCTAGGTACTATAATTGCTTAATTTGATCAGTCAATTCATAGTCCCTGACATATCAGAGACTCAGTACAGGTTTATTATTTTAACCAATAATCCCAAATGATTTTAAATAATCAATGTAAAATATTTCAAAGTTTCTGAGCCAATTTGTTCCTGTGTCATTTGCTCGTCAGAATCCTGTAACAGCTTCAAATACTAGAAGCAACTTCAGTGTGGCTGATGTCCAGAGATTTTACATGCATTGAAATGGAAAGCAATGCCTGTCTTTTCTCACATACCCTGGAAGCTACGGTAACAACAATTGGAAGATCTGAGGTTCATTTTATTTGTGTGATGATTGTTCTTATTATCACCCACTGGGAATATTAGCAAAAATGATACACACAAGTCCACCTCCTGTCACGTCCATTTAGATTATGTGACCTTAAACAAATGTCTGTTCATGTCTCAGGGCATTGAAAAAAGTAAATATGCTTAATAATCACACAAAGAGTGAGTCTAGGCATTTGAAGTCAGAGGCAGGATGTGGCGTTTTAGGTCCCCTGGGGGGAGTGGCAGAGATGATGGGTAGAATCTGAGGCCTTCGGTGCCTGCCACATCTATTTGTGGTCTGGGGGAGTGAAAAGAAGACACTGCAATCCAGAGTGCATAGGGAAATAGCATGTACATATTTATTCATGAATTTGTTTGTTAATTTGCTGAGCTGAGCACTCCTTGTCACCAGCCACTTGCTGGGGGTCAGAGTCACAGGGATGAAACAGGTTGGGCCCTCATCGTGCTTCCGATCTCGAAGGAAGGGCAAAAGTGATTACATGGTTAATTTATTTACTACATTTTTGAAAAGTGCCATAAAGTAATATTCTGGAGTGTTAAAAGAGCATATCATGATGGAAGTAGGTGTTCACGTAGAGGGTTTTTCTAAGGAGGTGACATGTAAGGTGAGTCTTGAAGAATAAGGCAGGAAGGCAAAGTGGACAGGACATGGGGAGGTGAGGAAGAGGGCAGGAAGAGAGGGGTGATGGAATGCTCTGTCTGGGTGGATAGACTCATCTGTCCATGAATTTGCCATTGACTAACAGGACTAGCTTTCTTGATTTTTTTTTTTAAGTTTGGATCATGTGGCATTAAAATTAACTTTTGTCACTTGGCATGACTTTTTTTTTTTGTCAGAGAAGGATGTAACATTCAAAGGATTAACATTGTGTTCATTAGTAGAAACGGAACATCATGCTAAGTGAAATAAGCCAATCACAGAAAGACAAATACTACATAAGTCTATGCATATGAGGTATCTAAAATATTCAAATTCATGAACTCACAGTGGAATGGTGATTACCACTGGCTAGGGAGGCGGGATTCAGGATTTGCTAATCAGTGGACATAACGTTCCAGTTAAGCAAGATGAATAAGCTCTAGATAGCTGCTGTAAAACATTATGGCTACAGTCAACAATAATCTATTATACACTTAAAAAATTTGTTAAGAAGGTAGATTTCATGTTAAACATTCTTATCGCAATAAAATGAAAAATGAATTAAAAACAGAAATGCGATGAAAATACAGAACACACTAAAATTATTTATATTTATACTTCTGTGCTCATTTTGCCACTTTCGGAGAGAGTAAGGAAGGCAGAAAAATACAGACTGAGGGATAAAAGGAAGGAGAGGATTTCTGGAAGGAATTACTGGAGGGGCAAAGGCACAGAAAAGAGAAAACAAATAGAACGTAAGCAAAGTGATGAATTGTATGTACCAACTCTAAAAAAAATGGTTTTGTTCTTTCTCACTGGAGCATCAAGATTCAGACAACTATTTTTTATCATTCCCTTAGGTATGAAAATTACTAGGTTAGTCTTTGTTCACAACCCTCAATTTTTTTATTTTGTTATCTTCAAATAAATTATTCTCCAGGTTTCAGTGCCCAGAATCATGTAATAGGGAGGGCTGGGGAAAATGAAGGCAGGAGCCCAGACAAGCTTCAGTTCACTGGTACCGTGCAGTGGAATGCAAAGTGGAGAGCTAGAACGTCTAATAGCCAGGGAATAGCAGAAATGTCTTTGGATTCTGGTTTTGGTTGCAGTGGACTCCTTAAGTCTGAGAGGTCTGACAGCCCTCAACTGCTCATGTTGTTGGGGTGACAGACACTAATTTCCTTTCCCTAGCCAGAGAGGCAACAACCAAAACAAGTTGGTTGACACTCACTGGTAAGACAGGTTATTCATCCTCAAAGGGATATCAGGAGGTGACATCAGTTGATAATAGCAGTGACGTGGATTTCTGTTGAGTGGGTCAATTGAATTTAAAATATGAGATAAAAGGGGGTGGGAAGAGAGAGAGAGAGAGAGAGAGAATAGTCCCTACTTAAGTGAGGTGACAACAGTAGTCAAATAACACACCCAACTCTTGGACATTAGAAAGGAAAACATGAGCACACAATAGATATTGCTATTAACTCCAAGAGTATTTTCCCATAATGCTCAACATTTCTAATGGACTTATGAATGGTTTTAAGCTATATATCATGGAGGAATCAAAGCCATTAAAATAGGCTTGAGCATCTTTTGAGAACAGATGTTTGAAAACCAATGATAGGGTACGGAGGCATTGGAAATGAAGTTATTGAAACTGCAATCAGGAGTGTCTTGAATTTGGTTAACTTGGCATGTGTAATCAGATGGGACAATACAAAATCACTATTTAGTGCACACATTCACTTACATGCCCCAAAGGGTCAACCTTTTCAAAGAAGTTTGTCGAAAATCAGTCTTATTACTTTATCATTCCACCTCTTAGCCAAATGATTTCATCTTCCAAAGGATGTGAGAGAAAACAAGTTTACTAATCTACATAAAAAATTTAAGTTAATGTCAGAAAAGTAACTCATATTCAGATAGTCTATCTGGATGCTATCAGACATCTAGATATTATTATGCTCAGAGAAAATTTAAAATTATAAAATAATTTTGACATTTAAAAATGCATAACATATTTTTTAAGTAATATATGAAAGTGGCTTTATTAACCTTTATGGATTTTTTTGAATCATGAAAGTTCTAATAAATTTTTTCCCTTAATTCCTATTAAAATATTAAAGATCCCACATTTGGATTTAAGAGAACTGAGTAGGTGTTTTATACTTACAAGAATAAAAATATCTTTCTTTGCTGTGATCCAAATTAAATATATTTCTTTGTTAAAGCACCTCATGGTAAGATTTAAACATTCTTTCTCTAGTATTAATGAGAAATGATACACCCACACATGACCAGCAGACTTCTAAGAATTTTTTCTTTAATTTCACATTAAGCAGATTTTCCAAATATATCTTATGATGGAAATACTCTGCTTTAGGATATAGAGGATGGACGATGAAATGGTTTTACAAGGTGGGAAGAAAGGAAGGCAGAGTGGTGTAGTAGATCCCTGTGCAGCTTTCAAGGATGCCTGCTGAATTCTTGCTCAGGCTTGTTCCAGGGTGATCTTGAGCAAGTTACCTAGACGTTCCTAGCCCTGGTTTCTAGTTCTGAAAAATGGGTGATGGTAGTGCCTAATTCATAGGGTTTTTTTTTTTAAGAATCAAATAAATGAATATATGTAAAGCTCATAGAAGAGAGACTACATATGGTACAGCCTCATCTATTAAGTTGAATCTATTATTTTATTTTAAAAGGAAGAAATTCTTACGCTGATGCAGAGGCTTTTCTTTAAGTCACTTAATGTGACTGAAACATCATTCACTTTTTACCCCAGCTTCATTGAGGTATAATTGACAAATAAAATATATATATTTAAGTGTTCTTATCACTCACTTTTGTTACCTGGTTGTGTCAGATGGTAGAGAAGGTAGGAGAGGGACAATCTGCTTTTTTCAATGTGAATTCTCCTCTCTGGCTTCTAAGAGGGGGCGCAGAATTCCAAAATGTGTTTTTCTACCTCTACTCTTGGCTCTTTTCTTTGTCTCTTTTCCTTTCTCTTCATCTTCTACTTCAGAATCTTAACACTTGGGTCAAAGGTAAATCACACTAAATTATTGTGGGCTAGGCATGACGTTAAGGATTACTGAAGTGGAAACAGGTGAGAGTGTTGGGTACATGAGATCTGGGGTGATTATTTCCTCGGTTGATTCTGTGGCCCTTGAACCAATTCATGGACACCTCATACCTGGACTTGCTGTGATTATGCCAGAAGGAGCCCATACCTTTGCTTCTCTACGCGGAACAATCTAAGTTCTGTAGAGCAGCAGTCTCCAGCCTTTTTGGCACCAGGGACCTGTTTCATGGAAGACAATTTTTCCCGGTGGTGGGGTAGGCGGAGCTCACACTGTGATGCGAGTGATGGGGAGAGGCTGTAAATACAGATGAAGCTTCGCTCCTTCACCCACCACTCACCTGCTGCTGTGCGCCTCCCCCTTCCTAAATTTCATGGAAGACAATTTTTCCATGGATGGGGGCAGAGCTCTGCAGTCCAGCCCCTAACAGGGAGTGCACCGGTACCGGTCTGCTGCCTGGGGGTTGGAGACCGCAGCTGTGAAGGAAATGCCAATAAATGAGAGGAGATCCCTCATGACTAAGGAGCGTGTCCTTGCAAACATATACAATGTTCACTGACACCTCAGTGGAGATCTGTGATAAATGCCTTGAGAACTGCTGCTCACAGGATTGGAAGATGAAAGATGTTGTTGTAGACTCAGAAGTCTTCATTAGACTTATCTTTTGGGATTTTTCTTTCTTGTGGTCTTGGAAGTAAATTTCAAGTAAAATAAACAGTCTTTGCATTGTCTTCTCACTTTTGAAATTTAATCTCGTGGAATTAACTCAAAGGAAGGGAAAAATTTTTGTATGAATTTGGTCACTGTAACATTTAAAAAGTATTTTTTAAATGTAAGCAAACTTGGAAGAAAGTTAACTAAATTATGTCAGTTCAGTGAAATAAGATGAAGCTATTAAATGATAATTATGAAAGCACGTATGATGTTAAATGAAAATCAGGATTATAATAGTTTTAAGCAGAAGACAAAAAAGACTTTGAAATAATGGTAGTCAGTGGAAATTGTTGTATTATTAGCAATTTTTTGTTTTTCCAGTTTTTGTAAAAGCCATCACAGTATTTATAAATGTGGTTTTAAAATAAAATTGAAGAGGTTAGATATTTAACTACAATTATAAACACCAAGAAATAAAGGTTACAAATCCATCGTGATCCTCCAAATAGTAAGTAGTCTGTAATTTTTAAGAGGACAACTTTTCAGAATACTGAGAACAGGGAAAACTTCATTACCCCTTTGGATCTCAGATTCTTTATCTGTAAAATATTCTGTGGATGTTGGGAAGATTAAATATGATAATGCATCATGCAAAGCAAGTACCACAATACCTGGGAGTCAGCAGTCACACAGGAAGATACTAATTTAATGTAGAAGTATATTTTGAAGTATTGATATGTTAATTAAAAATCAGAGTTTACCAGAATGAAACTTCCAAACTTCAGATGGAAACCTCTGCCTCATTTCCATCTGCCCAAACTCGCATAAATACTTATAACCAGTGAAACTTGATTTACATGCAAAACCCAGGCCTCAAAGAAATCTGGGAAACACAGTTTTCAGCTTTTTGGCATAGAGGTTGAGCAAACCAATCCATGATATCTACCACAATACTCTTCATTTGATCGTTGTGAAGATTAAATAAAATAATTCATGCAAGTGTCTGGGAAAAAAATTAAAAATAAGAGCATTACTTTGGAGGCTGGAAATTCAAAATGAAAATTCCACAAAGTAACTGGCAAGTATTTATTATCATATAAATCAGTTATTTGTTTCTGAATAGAAAAATGAGATAAGAGGAAATTTATTCTCAATAATACACAAAATCCAAATGATATATTTCCTATCATAAATTAAGGAGACAGTGGGACACTAGCTTGAAAAGCCACTGCTGAACAAATACAAAGGAGGTGTGGTCAGCAAGTCAAGAGCTCAGACTCTGGAGCCAAGCTGCCTAGGTTCAAGTCCCAGCTTTGCCACTGGCAGCATGAACTTGGACACCCCACTTAACCTCAGTTTCCCCATCTGTAAAGTGGGGTTAATAACAGCATTCACTTCATAGTGTTATTGTAAGAATTAAATGAGTCAGTATGTGCAAAGAGCTGAGAGCAGTGCCTGGTACATAAATGCATGCCATGTATTATGATTTACCTAGAAAATGTGTCTGTGAAGTTTTATGCCTTCAAGTATTTTTGTTTTCATAGTTTTAGCCTTTCATCCACTTTTGATGTGCTGAGCAACACCATTTATCGTATTAATAAAATAAAATACCATTTTTGGAAAATGTAGGTCCTCATGCTTTCTAGATGGTGAAAATCTTCAGCTGTGGGTTCTTGAGCTATAAATACTTATTCAATGAATATAAGCAAATTGTCTCACAGAGCAATTTAATACATAGTGACCAAATACCTTCATCCCCCCATTGTATGTATCATATAAAGAAATGTCACTTCATTCTTAGGTTGTGAAGCAGTTAGACCCTGGATGAAATTGAAAACTTACCAAGTTATCAGCTATAATGGAGGGATATTGACTGCCTGATGACATTATCAAAACACCCACCAACACTTGGCTTATCTTTAAAAATCAGTATACATGGAAATGCAGACTTAATACAAAGATACATTCATCTGTGACTACTGGTTTTCTGAAGGTATTTTTCTTACGAGTGCTATAAATATACAATTTCTCTTGGTATAAATCAGTTCACTTTATATAAGTTGTATATATAAATTTTTAAAGAAAATATGTCTTAAATAGCTCAATCAGGCCCGTACCTTTGCTATCATATTGAAAAATGTTTTGTATATAATGTTTTCATCATCACTGTCACATGTTTTTTATTGACCAGCCATTGATCCTCTGGCATGAAGACTTTCATTGCACCAGCACTAAAATTATCATTTTTCTCCCAACCGCTCTTCTTCCTGTTTTACCTCTTCTGACAAATGAGCCCACCATCCACCAAGTTACTCTGTTTGACATCCTAGGATTCATCTTCTCCTCCCTCTTCCTTATACTGTACTCCCTACCTCCAGTCATTTACCACATTCTCACAAGTCTCTCCTCTAAGTATCCTCTACTTAAGAGCCCATCTCTTCTGTTTTCCTATCAAGTTGACACCTCATCTTTATCTGCAAGATTACAGCCCTTTCCTAACTGTTTTTGCCTCTACTCCATGTGCTACATTGCTTTAGAGGGATAACCTTAAGGCAACTCTTCTACTCATGCAAATCTGAGGTTACTGGGCATGTCCCAGAGTACTCTATAGACACTTGTTCTGCACCATGTTAAAGGTGGTGCGTTTGAGAAATGTTGGGTTGAGCCATGTTAAATAGGATTCTTCATTGTAAGATTTCTCAGAATTTTTAGGATTTATACATTATGAATGTCCAAAAGGATGTTATAATACATAACTTTTTCTTAATTTAATTAATTAACTTCTATTTTTTTGGAAGAATACAGAAAGAAGTGGTGTTTTGTGGAATATATTTTGTAAAATACTATTTTATTTGCCTCTCCAAACCCTCAAAAATTCACATTACCCTATGAGATAAAGCATAAATTCCTTAACATGCATTACGAGGGCCTCCATGGCCAGCCCCCTGTTATCACCCTTGCCTTGTACACAGTGTCTGTCCTTGCACACACTTTTTGTTTTGGCCTCATCAAACTATGTCTAGATGCCATGTCACCCATATTGTTCTGCCTTGCATTCACTGCTCTCTCTACTTGAAATGCTTTCCTTTACCTTGCGTACTCGATAAGCTTTCTTCATCCTTCAAGTTGGGGTGCAAATATCACCTCCTATGTAGAACTTCCCCTGACCCACCCAAGAGGTCCATCTCTTTCTCCTTCATACTCCCTGGTACTTATCTGTCTTGCAGTTCTCATCATATTTTATTAAAATTATTTGCATATAGTTCCCCTTCTGTACCAGAATGGGAGGGTCCTTGATGGTCAGTGGTCTTCAATCCTGTGTGCCTGGCACCTGTAACACAGGCGGTGCTCAGTAAGAAAACGAATAGTGCTCTGGTAGTGGTAACTGGACACACTGCTGTCAGAGGAGAGAGCTGCAGTGCAAGAAAGTTAGGACTGCAATGAAATCAGAAGCAAGGCTATGTTTACTAATTAATACTCGTGACTTCAGCTGTGAAAACATCAGTACAAACAGCGTCTGAATTCCAAGTCCATTTCCTACTAAAACAGATGTCTTCAAATCAAATGTTGGGCATTTGTAACTTTGAAGGTTACTTCCTGCTTTCCTTCTTTTCTGCATTCATGGTCACCATACTTCTGAATCAAAGAGAAAAGAGACAGCATGGCCTTCAGAGGGGCTGAAATCCTTATTGAATATGGCACATCTCAGGTCCTGGAAGGAGATCAAAGGAAAAGCAATAAATAGGTTTTTTTCTTTTGATTTAACCATTCGCTGTTGGTTGGCTGTAGATCATTCATTTCTGAAAACAAGATAATTGTGGCAACAACTGTCTGCAAGAAGCAAGCAGCAGAGTTGGCTCTATTCCAGGAGAAAGGAGATTCAGATTATGAATTTATTTGGAACAATAACCTTATAGGGCTTTTACAACTGAAATGGGTAAATAGAAACCCATCATTTTACATGTAGAAAAATGGATCCTGGCACAGGATAAAAGACTTGCCCAAAGTTACAAGAATGAGAGATTTATATTTTGTAGATGGCAATGGTATGTTTTACCCATGTTTAAGAACACAGTTCAAAAAAGACTCAGAAAATAAACAAGAGTAGACTTGAAGATCGTCAGGCAAAATAATATTGTCAAAGTTTTACCTGTTCCTTTTGCCTTCCGTTTGTGTATAGCACGTGTCTCGTACACTAACTGATGTTTCACGTTAATGGGTTGTTTTAGCAGAGGTATGTGGAGAGGATAGATGAAGGGATGATTTAGGAAGAGATGGTTGGTGTTTGCAGATGCAGGCAGGAAGGTTGGATGCTTGACCAGCCAAGGGATGTTATGGAGAATCACAATCTTTCAAAAGTTTTTGCAAGGTAGATCTAAAGCACTCTTTTACCATTTTCATTTCCTTTTGTTTCCTAGTATAGGAGATTCCAATTCTTGACAAGCCATTTCAGCATTTTTTTAAGTGAGCATTAAAAAACGTAGTAAAAAAATTACCATTTATGGAAGCAAAATAATTTAGATAGTTTAGGCATGAGGCAATGGGAATGCAAAATGAACAGCGATGGCCACAACAGAAGGGTTTGGCCATGTTTGCATTATAGGGAAGACCCTGTAATGGATTGGTGGTAACTATGGGGACTTCAACGCAATCCTTTCATAACTAAGTTGGACTGGTCAAAGGAAGGAAGTGGCTCCATGGTACTGAAATTAGCAGAATCCAAAACTGTGTGTGGCTTTGCTGGAATGAGGGCTATCTATGAAAGAGATGGGGGCTTTCTTTTGATAGTTGGGAAACTTCAGCCATCCTTATCTGCGTGAAAGGTAGGAAGGAAAAGTTTGTCCTCATTCCTCTCATCTTCATTTTTGTTCCGGGCTCTTTCCTTTCACCCCTTTCCCTTATCGCCTCTGCACAGCATTTGATCTTATTATGTACACACAAAGCTTCTACAAACTATCTAAATATGTACAAGACCAGATTGTTAATGTGCTTTTGCATTCAATCTTTGAAAAAATACAGTTTTGTAGATCATAATACTTTGGATAAAACCAAAGCATTTTTAAATTAATTTTTAATTGGCAAGTAAAAACTATATCTGTTTATCATGCACAACATGATGTTTTAAAATATGCATACATTGTGGAATGGCTAAATGGAGCTAATTAACATATGCATTAACTCACTTATCTTTTTTGTGGTGAGAATACTTAAAATCTCTGTTAGCAATTTCCAAGTGTATAATACGTTGTTATTAACTATCATCACCATGTTGTACAAGAGATTTCCTGAACTTATTTCTCCTATCTAACTGAAATTTTGTATTCTTTGACCAACATCTCCCCAGCACACCAGCCTCCCCAGCCCCCCAGCCTCCCTAGCCCCTGGTAACCACCATTCTACTCTTTGATTCTATGTTTTTATGATTCTACATATAAGTGAGATCATGTGGTATTTGTCTTTCTGTGCCTGGCCTATCTCACTTAAAATAATGCCCTCCAATTTCACCTATGTTGTCATAAATGGCAGAATTTCCTCCTTTTTTGAGACTGAGCAGTATTCCATTGTGTATATATGCAACATTTTCTTTATCCATTCATCCATTGATAGACTCTTAGGGTGATTCAATATCTTGGCTATTGTGAATATTGCTGCAATAAACATGGAGCATAGGCATCTCTCTGACATACTGATTTTATTTCCTTTGGATATATACCCAGTAATGAGATTGCTGGATCATATGGTAGTTCTATTTTTATTTTTTTTAAGAACCTGCATACTATTTTCCATAATGGATATACCAAAGCAGTTTCTAGTAGAATAAATTAGGGAGCAGCTGTTCCATTTTAATGTGTGTGAAAAGCAACTGAAACTTTAACCTAAAGCCAGATCTCCCAATCTTGGCACTATTGACATTTTTGGCTATATAATGCTTGGTTATCTTGGTTATAAGTGGCCTTCCTGTGTGTCATATGGCAGCTAGCAGCATTTCCAGCCTCTACCAACTAGATGACAGTAATACACACCCACCTCCAGTTGTGACAACCAAAAATGTCTTCAGATATTGCCAATTGTCCCCATGAAAGCAAAATCGTACCTGATTGATAATTACTGACCTAAAGCAGAATGCGTGGTTTCTTGCTTATTATAAAGTAAACATTTGTCTTTGAGTCAGCAGGGCTTTTCAGCTATTGCTGAAATCCCCTTTTCTTTATCCATCAAACATGTTTTGAACATCTTACAATGAATCAGATGTGAGAGATGCAAAAATAAATGAGAAACTGCCCTCACGGACTTGCATTTTAATAAGGAAGACAGACATATGGAATAAACCATTACTCTATAGGATTCAAGTGTAATTCTGTAAAGGCAAGTCCATGGTGCCATGGAGCCCAAAACGTGTAGAATCAAATCTGGAGTGAAGATCTCAGGGAAGTTTCTCAATGAAAAGGATCACTGCATCTATTTCCTGGGAGGTATGGCTCCATGGATGCAGGGAGTTTTAGTTTCTAAAACTTTCTCTCAATAAAAATTGTGCAATTTTATGCAAAAAGAAGTTGGTCCTGGAGAATGACTTTCACGATGCTATTCTCTATTGATGTGGGGACTCAGTGGGCTGGTGGTGGTTTATATTACAAATTATCATTTTCAGAAATGTGAAGGAAAAGAAGGCAACTTCAGGTAAACAGTGTCATAGCTTTAAAGGAGATGAACAGAAGCCAGAAGATCAGATGAAAGTCAAAGAAAAATCATTTTGTTACACTAATATGCTGTGTCCACCTTGTCTCAAGAGCTGAGCAGCAGATTTTATGAGGAATGATATATTCTACCTCAATTGGCCATAATTAGAAAAACTAAAAAATGAAATAGACTCAAAATAAATTACATTAGATCTAAATTTTCCTTTGGGGGAAATGAGGATTCTAATTTTGAAAGTTAAAATTCTATGGTGCAATGGATTAATATTAAACTTCATTTTTTTATTTTGTTAAGTAAGCATTTATTATAAAGCTCCCAAGTATAAAGGACAGTTTTGTGGGATTGCAAAAAATGAGGACAATTTAAGCGTTTAGTCTTGCAGAGAAGATGAACACAAAAGAATCAAGTTAATTCGTCAGGGGGTGAGATTAGTACTATAATGGGGGAGTTCAGATGAGGGAGTGAAGAATTATAACTGGTGGATGAGGCACTATGGACATCAATCTTTGCTCTTTCTGATTTCCTGAGCACAAGAATGTATATCAGGAATATTTGCAGATCAAAAAGTGTCATTCACCAGTATTAATGAAGCTGACAGGAAGCTGGAGTATGGCTTTGGTAGATTGTTATCAAACTCATTTTTCTCTTAGAAAATCAAAAAAGGAAACTTTCTCTAAAAGTACAAAAATACCCTTCGTTGTCCTCCCATCCACCCATCCATCCATCCATTCCTCTATCCGTCTTCCAAATAGCGGCTGCCTGATCTTTTTGAAACAAAGCAAATCACTTATAACTCCTGTAAGACTATATCCCTTCAATCGCTTCCCATTGCTCTTAAACTAAAAGTCACTCTCCTTTCCATGACCTTCAAGATGCTGCAATGACCTGCCCTCTCCCATCTCTCTGACCCCAGGTTGCATCACTCTCCCCTCATTCCTTGTCCTCCAGCTACTCAGCCTTTTCCCTCCGTCTTAGACCTTTGCTTATGCACCTGCAGTTCTGGCCCCTCTCCTCGGAGCTCCTACCCTTCTGTCTGTTGGCTCCTTTTCATGTTTCACATCAAAGTTTAAATGTAATTTCCCTAGAGAAGGTTCCTATCTCAACCTTTGTTCTCTTCTTCCTTCATAGTTCAAAGCACTCTTCGAAGGTAGAAATCCTTTTTGTTTTGTTCGCTAATCTATCCCTGTACAAGGCATAAGAAAGTGTGTGCTCAGTACATAGATTTTGAATGAATTAAACCAATACATTTCTTTGAGTATTTATCACCTATACTAGATTATAAGCTCCTTAAGGACAGAGATATGTCCATCTTGCTCACCGTTGCATAGCTGATGCCTAGATTGATGCCCCGTCCCATCAAGATAGTCTGGAAATATTTTTGAACACATAATAAATGAATTAATCAACAAGATGATTTAAAATATTTATTTCAGGTAAAAAAAACAAAAAAAGCAAAACCAGAGCAATAACAAAAACCTGTGATCCTACCATTAGACTGACAGTACATATGGGAAGGACAAGTAAGAATTTGGTGACCTAATTAAAAAAATATATAGCTTCCTGGTTAAATACACCTGTAAATATCTACTCCATTTGAATTTACTGTGGGAAAAATTTCCTAAAATCATTTATGAAGCCAGATGTAATAAGTTTAGCATACTTCCCCTCCCCTATAGAAGCGTGATTGATATTTTATTATTAATGTTTCTTATGATTATGTCATAATTTCAAGTTGTATTATAAGGATTGTTCATGGAGTTTATTCTCTTAATGGAAACGGGGAGCTATCAAGCCTTTGAGTAAGGAGCACGCGAAAGACAAGTATTCACATTGTAGTTTTACTAGTCTAAAATGATTCTCAATATTGGCCACCAGGTGGCGCTGCCTGGGAAACCATTCCCCACTTGAATTCTTTCTTCAACCACTTGATGGCACCTCTCCATTGTTTTCAGGAACTCCTGACCCACTCATTTCTATTCCTTTTGTGTTTCTTGTCTGCATTGCCCTCTGTTCTACAGTTCTTTCCTTTCACATAGAGTCCCACATGCAGTACCAGTCTTGTGTAAGGTTTACTAAGGAGAAAGTCTTTGGGACATCCCTCTGAAGAATATTCATCGTGAAAATTTTTCATTCTAATTGTTTAAACTGCACTTTGCGGCAGAAGAAAATTTTTCTTCTATACTGAAAGGAAACGAAAAACTATAGGATTCTTTAGAATCAGTGAGAAAATCACATATATATACACATACACACACATAAACATCAATAGACAAAATGTTGGTTAGAGTATGTGTGAGTATGTGTGTGATATTTTTGTTTTAAGGTTTTATGATCAGCTTGCACAGTAGCATTATGTTGCTGAATTATACTATGATTCCATATGGGGACCTTCAAGCTGTACTCTTCATAGTAAAATGCAGAATATTTGTAGACTTTTTTGCTTGTTACAACCTCCTCTGATTTTTTTTTTTATATTTAAGGTAAAAATATATGACCACATTAAAGATCCAATGCAATTTAGACTTTGATTTTATAGCATTTGCAGGGAAATGATCATTTTAGAATATTTGTATATTTTTCTTAAGGACTGGTAACTTTGCTTTTTAATTTAGTTATATCCTCATTAACTTATTTGGTTTGGCCTTATATAGAATTTTTGCTTGGCATTTTATAAGCGATGCTTTGGGTGATCATACTTTCAGGGATCACTTTTTACAGCGTTTTAAAGATGTTCCAGATTGGTTTTGCTATTAAGAGTCTGCAAAGGAAATGAGAAAGTTTTGCAAGTACTGCTTTTAAGTCAGAGAGTATATTTCACCTGGAACATTGTTATTCATTGCCCACTATTTAAAAGCAAATCATAGACATCTTAAAGCTCATTAATCTGTTTTGAAATAAATCTGTTTTCCTATTCTTCTTTCATGAAGATTTTTATCTGTGTATCCTCCAGTGGCTTGTCTTTGTACTTTGCACAGTAAGGCTCTCTTCTTTGAAACTCTGTTTCCACAATACACAAAACTTATATTTATGATCTTGATGCTCAGGGAGGTTGGCAACTGCAGGTAGCTACGTACACGTGTAACAATAAGGGGCATACATTATAACGGTCACACCAGGGCTCTCTTAGAAGTGTCTTGGCTGAATGGGAAATTCAAGCAAACAATATGGGAAAGTTGTGATTAGCTGGGAAGAGGGACTTTATCTCTCCTATGGCCCCCTTAAACCAGATAAGATTGGATTTTCAACAAGTAACCAAACAAACCTGAGCTAAATTAAAATATAAGGAAAATGTGTTCTGCCACCAGGACTGAGGTGTGATGGTTCCAGGTTGGATAGAGAGAGCCTCAAGGATATCCTCTGTCTTTCCCTTCTGCCAACCCCAGTCTGTCAGCTTTGTCCTCTGGCTTGTCCCCTCGTGGTTGCTAGATGACTGTATGTTTCCAGGAGTCACATTCAAATATCATTATGTCCAGAGGAAGAAGAAACCACTTAGCCATACCCAGAGGCCCTGCAGCCAACTCCCTTAAGTCTCACCACTAGAGTTGGTTGAATGCTCCTTTCTAAACCGATCCATGGCAAAGCAATTTTGCTTACACGATTGATTGCTTACACTGCTGTTCAATTCACCACTGAGTCGCATAGTGGAGGGGAGGATTTTCCAATGGAAGACACCCAAGAAGGGTGAATGGGCTTCAGGTTGACAACCAATAATTTCTGATGCCTTCCCTTTCTCTCAATTATTGGAGGTTGGGTAGAGCTTGAAGAAATTCAGTGATCAGAGTGAGAGTGTGCTTAAAATCTCAATAGTTTTAATGTTCTTGGATGGTGCTCTCTGGGAAGGATGGTCCATCAGCCTTTGAGATTGTGCTGTCAGCCCAGGAAAGGCTGGGTTTTTTGTCTTTTTTTTTGGTCCCCTCAAATCTTTCACTATTACACCCATGTTAAGGCCTGCACCCTAGCTAGTAAAATATATCACTTGTTATAAAATAAAAATTCAAGGATAAAAATTCAAGGTTCTGAGCCTTGTTGTAAACCTGGTTTGTAATTGTTGGCTACCATATTTCTGCCAGGGATGGTGATTCTAGGCCATTGTCAAAGACTAAGCAGCAGAAAGGAACCCATGCTGGTGTTCTAGTCTCCCACTTCCCACAGGAGCCCTTCCCTCACTCTGAGCTGATAACTAGCATCACCGAGAAAACAATGGTCAACTCTCATGAATTCCATCAACTGATCTTCCCTTTGTCATCTTCGAGTTTCTTCCTTCCCTCTGTGTGAGGATGGAATTCCACTCCTCCCTTCCCACGCTAATTCCTTCCCCAGGGTTTTCGATTCCTTTCTCTCCTGACCCCTTGCTCATTGCAGTCCAGGTTCTTTTCCAAGTCACCCTGGCTAGATACTTGGGATTTATTTTTGACTCTTTTCTTAACCCCTACCTACAATGAGTTGCCAATTCCTATTAATTATCCCTGTCGGGTATTATTTTACCCCTCCCTGCTGCCACTGTTGTCCTTTGCTGAAAGTAATTTTATATTCTTGGAGCTCAGTAGACTATGTTCCCTGAATTTAGCACTTCAACAGTCTGGCATTTGAAATAGAGTTTCTATTTTGCTATTTTTTAGCTTTATTAAATATTCTGAGAGGTAACCTTTCAGTAATCTATATTTTCTTTGCAGTACACTAGAATTACATGGTGCACATAAAACCTGAAGAGGCTAAAATGGTAGTAACTAACTACCAAGTACAGAGAGAACACTAATTAAAGTGTCTTATAACTAAATCCTCCTGATATTAGGGTAGATAAGTTAGAACTGTGTGAATTTACAAAAGCCAAATTTGAGATGGCAAAATAAATCCCACTATTATTCTTACCGTGAAAGTAGGTTGGTGAAATTGTAGGCGAATGTCAGTTAATTTTGTGAAACCAGTTATTTGTATAAATGGCTATTAAATAGGGCCAATTCAATTCTGGGTACTATTCATTAAAGGCATTGTTTTCTTTTCTTTTCTTTTTTTGTTCTTTTAGTTAAAAACCTCATCTAATACATTTTATCTAATGGCCAGAACTGAAGAGCTTGGTGAAACGTCTCATTTTGCAGAACCATGTGCTGAAATGTGTGAAGGGCCAGCACCTTAAGCAGTTTTATTTAGTTTGTATACTGTGGTCTATTCACTATTTCACTCTTGTTGTCATTGATTCTGTCCATTCACAAATCCAAAACATGATCAACCTTATTTGCAGATTTGGCAAGCATGCCTTTTCTTTTCTAATTGTTTTGTTTTCTTTTCTAATTGTTCCATAATACTTTGAAAAATTTTTAAAAATCATTAAAAATCTAACAAGCCCTGGGGAAGAACATAAAACATTCCTATAAAACTGTGATGTCATTAGGACTAGTCTTTTATTGAATTGTTTTTCTATTCATCATTGGATCACATAAAGGGAACATTAGACAACCAAATAGGGATCCAAATTATCCGGTGATCCAATTCACAAACCCCCATCCGTGTCCCATTATGTAATTTTAAAAGTTGTAAAACAGTATTTAAAATCCCAGTCATGCTCCAATCCCTTCTTTCTCAACTGATGATCTTGGGTTCTGCTTCACTGAGAAAACAAAAAGGTATTCTTCATGAACTTCACCAAATGTCCTTACCTTGTCTTCTCTTCTGTAAATCTCTCTTCTGTTCCTCCCCTCTCTGGGGCAGTTGAGTCCAACATTAACTCCAAACCTTGGGGATTTGACATCCGTTTCCTTCTCCTGAGCCTTTTGGCCACCACCGTGTTGTCATCTAGGCTGGATACTTTCCAGTCATTGTCAGTCCTTTCCTGGACAAGCACGTGATTACTCATTCCTGTTCTCTCAACTTCTCCACAGTTCTTTCCAGTTCTTTCCATGCCCACCACGACTGCCCTGGTTAAAGGCTGCCTCTCTTGTATGTCGTTCTCAATACTAATTTATTCTTATAAATTTCCTCAGTTATGTTCTTTAAACAATTGGAATTTTGTTATTCCTTTTCTCAAGAACATTCATTCAGTTCCTCCCCGTGATCTAAAGAACAAAATTTAGATGTCTTCACAATTTATTCATACTCCTCCTTGGTCTGACACAAAACACCAAAATACTTTCCAAATGCTTCTCCCAGAATGTTCCTCAATCCAGCTACCCTGGATTTGTCAAAGCTGTGCCAAGCACCAACTTTGCCATGATTGTCACATGTCTGCTCATGTTGTTCTAGCATCCCAGGCTGTCTTCCCCACCAGCCTGAACTATTAAAGTCCTACTCATCGTTCAAGGTCCATTTTGAATGCTATCTGATTCTTGCAAACCCTTTTTCCTAGTCTGTCAGTAAGAATGAACCAAACATTCCCTGTACTACTAAACTAAGTGCCTTATAATGCTGTCAAATCACTTCACTTATCCTGCTTTTTAATGTATCTAGTGAGTGTATGTGTTTTTTTTTTTTTTTTACATTTTTGCCATTAGATACACCCTTCCCACTTTACTGCCCTAAGCACTTAGCAAAGTGCTTTACACATAGCATAGCAGGAACTCAATAACATTTGTTGCAATGAAATTACCTGTTATTCAAATAGTCTGGCTTATGTTTTGATGTGATCTTTATAATTTTATGAAATTTATAATAAAAAGGTAAAGTTTAGTGCATAGCTTTCTAGCGTTCAATGCTTAGTGTTCACTGGTTGGCCCCAAGTGAATTTTTTCTTTAATTTTTTAATTTTTTTTTATTTCAGCATATTATGGGAGTACAAGTGTTTAGGTTATGTATATTGCCTTTGTCCCACCTGAGTCAGAGCTTCAAGTATGTCCATCCCCCAGATGGTGTACACCGCACCCATTAGGTGTGTATATACCCATCCCCTTCTCCCCCTTCCCACCTTCCCTCCACACAACCCAAGTGGATTTTCGATGTATGTAGATATTGATTCCTTTACCCCTCAAGGTAGCATGAAAGGGCTTTCATGACTTAGAGGATTTGTCCCAATGTGCATTACAAGTATTATCATGTTCTGTGTTTCCTGTATTGTGAATAAGGTCAGCAGAGTGGTGAGAGCATGAGCGCTGGAATCAGAGTGGCTGGATTGGAAATTCGCCTCTGTCATTCACTCTTTTGAGGCTCAAATTCTTCAGGCTTAGACTATGGAGTCTTAGTTTTATTTCTAGACTGAAGTCAAAGGAGCCCCTGGCCCAGGCCCCATGTTTTAGAAAGCTCTGCTCTGGCTTCCCTGTGGCCACATCTTTCCTTGCAAGATAAGGAGGTTATGCTACTATGTATATGTGCTTACTTGGTGCCTATATCTCTCCTTAAAGGACAAGCTCTGGATTCCTGGGACCTTCTGCCAAATAGCCTTGAGCCTACTTCCGAGATCTGCATAGGCCTCTTTTCTCAGCTTGTTTTCCAGTGGGCAGACCACATGCACAAAATGCTGTCTCGGGATAGCTGTCTGAGGCAGCATGGCCTGAGCTAAGACATGTGAGTCACAGGTCCACAGCCTGTGCACATGGTGTCCCCTGTAGTGTGGGACTTGGTGAGGAATTCAAGAGGAATTCTGAGGAATTCAAGAACTCAAATTCAAACCTAATCTTACATGTTTTTATGGAGAGATACTGGCAACACAAGAGTGGAGTACATGTTTTACATAACAGTATATTAGCTTGGGTTATAACTTTTGAGTATCTAAACTTAAGGGGTGTGTGTGTCTCCATTTGTGTTCTTCCCTAGGCTTTGCATATGTTATAGGCTGTAACACTGAGATAATTAATACTTTTCTCCCTTACAGATTGATAATGTAGATTATTTATACTAGTGTGAGCATATCACATTGTCTGATTTTTAGTAAGTTTTCAATAAATATAAGCTCTCACTAATAATAATTTATTTCTCCATTCATTTGTTCAAAATATATTTGTTGAATACTTGCAACGCATCAAACATGATTTTATATGAAAAGACAGACAAGATTCATTGTCTTTCTGTCATTTGCTGCTAAGTTGAGATAATTAAATATTGTACACTCTCATACACTTAATTTTCTACCATGCTTCTTTTCATTTTTGGATTTCTTTTTTTATTATTATTACTTCAATAGATTTAGGGGAAACAAATGTTTTTGTTACATGAATGAATTGTATAATGCCGAAGTCAGGGCTTTTAGTGTACCTGTCATGGCGAAAGTAGTGGACATTGTCCCCAATAGGTAGATTTTTATTTCTCATTTTCCCCTACTTCCTCCCTTCTTAGTTTTCAATGTCCATTATACCACTTTTTGATCATATATACCCTTCATTTAGCTCCCACTTATAAGTGAGAACATGTGGCATTTTTTTTTTCCATTCCAGAGATACTTCATTTAGGATAATGGCCTCCAGCTCTATCCAAGTTGCTGCAAAAGACATTATTTCATCCCTTTTTATGACTGAGTAGTACTGTATAGTATGTGTGCGTGTATACATGCACACACATACACACATATACACACACCCCACATTTTCTTTATCTACTCATTAGTTAATGGGCGCTTAGGTTGCTTCCATATCTTTGCAATTGTGAATTGTGCTCCAATAAACATTTGAGTGCAGCTGTCTTTTTGATATAATGTCTTCCTTTCCTTTGGGTAGATACCCAGTAGTGGGATTTCTGGATCAAATGATAGGACTACTTTTAGTTCTTGGAGGACTCTTTATGCTGTTTTCCATACAGGTGGTACTAATTTACATTCGCACCAGCAGTGTATAAGCATTCCCTTTTCAACGCATCTGCGCCAACATCTATTGTTTTTTGACTTATTATCTACCACACTTCTTGACACATGTACTTGTGCATATGCCAAAGGATATCACAGGCATTGTTCCAGAGTCTCAGAAACTGTATCCTAGACACTGATATAGTGTGAATAATGTTAGTCTGGGAGATAGGAACCAAGGAAACCTGGATGAAAATTGGGCAAATCAGATTGCCCAGTAAAGATTATAGAAGGGGATCAACACAAGATGTGGGGCAAAACTGTGTGTGTTCAAAGCTACATTTTTCTTGGGTTGATTTTTTATCATACTCTCAAAATGGTTTGTATTCCTCTTCCCTGCCCTCAGACTGCCCTCCCCCCCCACAAAAAAAAGGTTTAAAACCATCAGACTAAGAGTTTTCACTAGTGAGAAAGAAGTTGATATCACATCCCCATTGTTTTAGAATTCATTATTTATTGCATGTATTTCTGCTTGATTAATTGTATAATAAAATGCTGACATAAAGATCCCTATTTAAAAGCTCCTCCAGTCTTGGTTTTTAAATAACTGGACTCAAGAGAGTCAACCATAGTTTAAGAGAAATCACTAATCCCACATTTGACACCAGCCTCTCTGTGCAAAGGCAATGTTTAGACTATTAGATGTTAGAAAATCCTGCCTTAGTGACATTAGGAGAATAAGTTAATAGATATCAATCTTCCTTCTTTGTTCTCTGTATTTAATATCAATAAATAGTGCCTTATAATGTTGAAAGTCTGATTTTTTGTGTTCAGTTTACCAATTGACCTAAATAGGTGAATTTGAGGAGAAAAGTTAATCCCAGACATGTGTTCTCAATAGCCTTTATTAACTAACTCAAGAGTCAACTGAAATTTTATTAGTTCCTGTCCTGTTCTGAGATTTCAACTTACACCCTCAGACAATCTGGACCCACCATGAGAAGCAACACATCTCAGCAAAAAGCAATATGCATAAGCTTCAGTCTCAGATGGGCCCCAGTCCTAATCCCAGCTCTGCCCCTTACAAGTTATGTTCTTTTGAACACATTACTTCCTTTCTAACTAACTAATTTAATCCTTCGAGAATGGATTAAATAACATGTCACAGATTTGGAAGAACAAATGAGAGAACATGTGTGTCTGACACAGGGTCTGCACGCAAAAATGTATGACCACCCTCCAATCAAAGAGGGTGGAAAAGCTAACAAACTTATTGGCACCATCCCGCGTCCTTCTGTGCTCCCATAGCACTTTGCTTTGACATTGATCATGCACCATCTTGTATGCAAATTAGTTGTTTTCACAACTCTCTTTTGGGAACCTCTCACATAGCCTTTATTCTAAGATAGTTACAAAATGCGAGAAAAGCCAATCGAGGGCATTATTGGCATCACTGGGAAATGTGGGCATGTGTTTGTGAGTTAGTGAAAAAAACTCAAGTAGACAGAATAAGAGTTGTCCAAAAATCAGCTAAAACCATCTCTGAGGGAAATAGTCACCAATGGCTTTAGGTTCTAGGTCACGTGTCTGTAAACGATGGCCTTGGGCTGCATCCTGACTCCTTTCTTGTTCTATTCTACTCTCAAATGTAGTTGCAGTCATTCACTACGTATTGTCTGCAACACCAAGCCAAAAACATTTACTCTCTGGCCATTTACTAGAAAAATTTGCTGACCCCCACCCTACAGCAGAACTATGCAATAAAATATAGTGTGATTTTAAATTTTAAATGTTATGTAATATATGTATTACATAAATATATATAATTTATTATTGATTGATTCTCCATTTTAAGTCATGGAAATCTGGTATGTGTTTTGCTCTTACAGCGCATGTCAGTTTGTTCCAGTCACAATCTCAGTGCCCAGTAGCTACATGTGGCTGGTGGCTGGCATGTTGCACAGGCTTGTCCAGAGGCCCACATGTGGCTGTAGCATCTTGAGGATAGAAGCGGCAGTCAATCAGGTGTTGGCTAGGTCACTGGACTAAACACAGGCCAACAATCTCTGGGAACTCCATCAGACCATGGCATACTTTGGAGCCTACATGAGGCAAACTGGGGAATAAAAAGCAGGTAAGATAAAGAGCAGGAAAGTTAGAACATGCCTGAGGGAGAAGAATGAAGGGAAATGTCAGCTGCAGAAGAGGAAGCCACCCAGAGCTGCAGTGAGTGAATGTGTATGCCTAGTTTCCCAGTTGCTTGAAATTTAATAAAATAAATGTCAATTTCCCTACCGCCTAGATTCGGGATAATTCTGACATTTGTTATATGTCTTTAAAGAATCATTAGCTCTTGAAAAGCAAGAACTATGTTTAATTCATCTTCATACGTGATCAAGGTACCAACCACAGTGTTTGGCCCTTAGGATGTGCTGAAAATATATTAGTTAAGGCTGAAACTAAGCAGTACAGTGCTGATAAATGGATAACGAACAAATGATTGACTTAACAAATAACTAAAATTATAATAATAAACCCATTTTTCAGTGGCTGATAACAGTTTCCTCAGGATGCTTGGAGTTTAGTAAGGATCAGAGTCTGAGAGTTAAAGAAATTAAGATCTACTGACAAACACCAAGCACCATTCTGTTCATTGAAGAGGTGATTCTTTGTTCTTTTGGTAGTTTGTTTTGGGAGGAGGTGGAGCAAGGGCTCCTGATCACAAGTCAACCATACACATGCTTTCTGATAATGGAAACGGGCGATTTGAACGAAGCCAATGAATACAAAACTTCTTGCAGACCAATTCTGCAGCAGAACCATTTCTGCCTCAAATTCTGTGCCTGCAGAGTGGACTGGATCCAGATTGCTCATGCATTACATCAAGTTGGGATCCTGATCTGCATGTATTTCAAGGCAGTGTGATTCTAAATCGGACATGAACCGAAGAGCACCTAAGGCTATAGGCGAGCTCCACGACTTTAGGATCGCAAATGTCGATCTGCCGTTTCCCAGCCCCACGTCTCTGAGCCCGAATTTCCATTTTGGCTTCTGGTTGTCTCCATATCTGAAAGGCAGACTTCAAATTGCTCATATCACAGGAGAGTATTTGTGGTAAAATAGAAAGAATATATCTATTCATTAATCTCAATTTTTACTAGGTTTCAGAGCCACAATTTAACCAGTATCACCTAGCTAAATTTCCCAACAGAGTCGCATAGAAGTCGTGTTCTTCTATGGAATACCACGAGCTACTTGATATATACATAGAATGTACACACTGAAGTAGGCTGAATAATGGACCCCCTCAAAGATATTCAGATCCTAACCCCCAGAGCCCATATGTCATTCTACATGACAAAAGGGAATTCACAGATATGTGTAAATTAAGAATCTTGGGATGGAAAGATTATCCTGAATTATCTGGGTGGCCTGATGTAATCATGAGAGTCCTTATAAGCAGGGAGGTAGGAATGTTAGAGTCAGGCAAGGAGACATGACAACCAAGGCAGAGGGTAAGAGAGAGAGGGAGATTGCAAGATGCTACATTGCTGGCTTTGAAGATGGAGCTACCCTCTATCTTCAAGAACCAAGAAATTACAGGTGACTTCTTGAAGCTAGAAAATAAAAGTACACAAATTCATCCCTACAGCCTTCAAAGGAATGCAGCACTGCCGACCCATTTTGGGTCTTTTGACCTCCAGAATTGCAAGAGAATAAATTTGTGCTTTTTTGAGCCACTAAGTTGGTGGCCATTTGTTACAACAGAAATAGGAAACTAATACACATGTATAATATATACAAATACTTTTCTATTTGAATAATAAATTTAAAAATTAGTTTACTTAAATGTTACATTTATATTAGTCCCTTCAAGGAGTTGAACTCAAAGTATTCCAAAAGCCTTATTTTTTTTGGGGACCTAAAAGATGATTGCTAGCTCTAAGCTATCATCTTCTACAAATCAAAAATGAAGGCTAGCTTGAAACAGCAGGATTTCTAGCAGATGTTGATATATAATGCCAAATGAGGTAGATTCTAAGAAGAAAAAGGCTATAGCAACTAGAGGGAATCTGAGCTTCCAATCTAGCAATGGGCTGGCACCAGCACTGTCTATACCTGTTTCACATCGCTCTGGGCTGTGCTCAGTATTTTGTGCACCATCTTCACAAGCTGACGAGGTCACATTATTCGTTAGTAAATGGTAGAATCAGAAGTTACGCTGAAGCAGATATGACTCCAATGCACATGCTATCAATGTTCTACCACCCAGCTTCTGGTATTCACTGCAGGAATATTGTGTGTTCATTTCTTTACCATGCTCACTCTCTGATGCATATTCTAATGCATTTATAAATAGGATTCAGTGTTGAGGCACCCCTTCTTTAACTTGTACCCTTCTCCCTTCCTGGTCCACACTTAACTTTGTATCTCTTCTCCACATACCCTGTCCTCTTCTGCACTGGCGCTATGATGAGCTAACGCTCCAGCCCCTACTACCACACTGTGGCACTGGGGGAATGTGGTGATCACCTGTCTTTCATGAGCAGGTTTGTATCTGCTCTTTGTCCTTGGCCTCCATCCAGGAGTGACCTACTGCAAGTCCCAGACTCCTAGGGTTCCATTTGAAAGCAACACATGTAGCTAGGAAAAGGCAATTCAGAGTCTTTGACTGTCCTGCTGCCTTCCTGTCTGACAATCAACATTGTCAATACCTGAAATAGCATGGGACAACTGAATGAATGAACCTAGCAAAGGTAAGAAATAATGTCCTTTTCAAATCAAATCAATCTTATTTTCCTACTTTAAAATTCAAAAGCAGAATGACAGATCCATGATATATAAAAGATTCTGTGCTTCATTTTTATTTTGTAGAAGCTATAATGATCATGTGTAGTCAACAGACATCTCATTTGTCCCCAAATTACAATTTGATAATTAACGTAAAGTTTCAGTACCAAATATTTTTATTCCAGTCAATATTTACTTTAATTATATGCAGATGTCTTCGATTGTTCAATTCTTGGTATAAGTAGTATGTGCAAAATTAAAAGGCATATTAAGATGGGAAGGAATCTTATTTTACTTTGCAAAGGCATCAGCCACACCATAAAAACAAAAACCATTATCTTATACATCATTCTGTGGAGAACAGCCTTGATAATTTTAGAAAAATAACTATGCAAATTCTAGGAAACTGCAGGAAAAACTACCATTTTTCACATTAAATTAAACGAGGACGTTTCCGTGACAATGTGTTTGGAAGTTACAGTTAAATAAAGTGTAGGTGTTATTATTAGCATTAGAAAGACTTCTAGAGTTTGTAAGAAGCCAAATTTTCAAAGACCCTCTAGCCAAAAATTCAGTTAAAGCTTTCAAATGTCATTCCAGGCTTGGGGTTTCTCTTTGCAGTGAAGCTCAGAAGTCTTTTCCTTTAATTCAGACTGAATCGAATCCTGTTGACCTACTTTCAGAGATTCACCAAGAGAAATGTAGCTATACTGCTGAGGTCCCATTCTCTTTAATTATTATATTACTTATCTATTTCTATGTAACGAATTACCCCCAGACTTATCAATTTGCAACAAAAATACGCAATTTTTATTTAACAGTTCCTGTGGGTCAGAAATTTGGGAGCAGACTGCTGTGTGGTTCTGGCTCGAGATCTCTAATGAAGTTGCAGTCAAGATGTCAGTAGTGCTGCAGTATCTGCTTCCAAGGTTACCCACTCACAGACCTGTCTGTTGGCAGGAGGTCGCAGTTCCTTGCCATGTGACCTCTCTATAAGGCTGCTTACGTGTCCTGACAACATGGTAGTCGGCTTTTCCCTAAGCGAATTATCCAGGAGAAAGCAAGGCACCATGGTTTTCTATTTGTTACATGGATCAGCTCAATTCAGTGTGGGAGGGAACCACGCAAGGGTGGGGGTGCCAGGAGGCAGGGACCATTGCAGGCCATCTTAGGGCCTGACTACCACAACTATAAAATTCTGATGACTGATGTGTATTAGTGTGCTTTGGCTGCTGTAACAAAGTGCCACAGACTGGCTGGCTCAAACAGAAATTTTTTCCTCACGATTCTGGAGGGTGGGAGTCTGAGATCAAGGTGCTGGCCATGTTGGTTTCTTCTGAAGTCTCTCTCCTTGCCTTGCAGATGGTCGTCGTCTCCCTGCGTCTTCACGAGGTCTTCCCTCTCTTTGTGTCTGTGTCCTAACCTCGGTTTCTTATAAGAACACTAGTCATACTGGATTAGGGCCCACCTTAATGTCCTCATTTTAACTTAATCACCTCTTTAAAGATTTTTGTCTTGAAATACAATCATCTTCTGAGGTGCTGAAGGTTAGGACTTCAACATAGGAATTTGTGGGGGAAACAATTCAGCCATACACCCTGTATTCCACCTTCTTCACAACACACGTCCTTGTTTGGGGACTTGTGAAAGCAAGTATTCAAACTGCTTACTCAGAAAGTTTGTGTACTCTTTAACAAATAGTGTGTAAGAACTATTCCGTATCTGTCTACATACGTTGTTGCAGACATCGAAGAGAAAGCTCCGGGAAGGTAAGGACTAACTGCAAATTCCTTCCCAGGAACTGCAGTTCTACCTATGAGATCTGGCCCCGATGACAGATCCCACCTAACTCCACACCCCTCCACCTGCTCGCTCCACTCCCGCCTCCTTGCTGTGCCTCTAATACGCCAGGCTTGCTACCCTGCAGGGCTTTGCTTGTGCTATTTTCTCTTTGGAATGTTCTTTGGCTACGTGGCGGCATGGTTGATGCACTCACTCATTCAGGCCTCTGCTCCATAAGTGGCTCCTCTTCAGAGAGACCTTCCCGGACCACCCATTCTATTATCATCTTTCTCCTCCTCCCCCCACTTATTCTCCAAAGCTTCACCTTGATTTGTCATTATCAAACCTATCACTACCTGAAATTATATTTTATGTCATAGTTTTAACTCTTTCTTGTCTGTTTCCCGTACTAGACTATGAGTTCCATGATCATGGGGGCTTTATCCTGTTCATTATGTATCCCCAGTGCCTAGTATATAGTATATACAATCAACAGATTTTTTTATTGAATGAGTGAATGAATGACTGTATCAATTAGGTTAATCCAGGTAATCAGAGAAAGATGAATTTAGGTGGTGCCTGTGCTTTATAATCTACATCTTCAGGGTTTTCTGATTACTAATAGGGTACACTTTTTGCTTTGGCAATATAATTTCAGTAAATTGCTTTAATTACATTGGAAATTGCCAGTAAGTGTTTGTTTTCCTTGGATGTGGGACTCTGAGATTCAGATATTACATCTGCAATGTTGAACAAACACACAAATGGGTGCCAATCTGGATGTTTCCCAGAAATTCTCAATATTGAAAAACTCAGGTTCCTAGAGTTGCAAAGTGCTCTCTGTTGGTGCATACTTCTGTACATCCTCCAAACTAATCCACGAGGGTAGAAAATAATTCTTCATTCTATTATAGTAAGATATTACAGAAACCTAGGATGAAGTTTACAAACTGCTTCATGACTTCCTTTTTTGTTGTACATTAGTTTCTTACCTGAAAAGCAAATTTTGGGCCTGTAAAATAATTTGTACTCGTGGTGGTGACAAAAGCTTAAATAGCTCAGTAACTTTCTATCATCTACAGATGCCATGTAACAAGTTAATAGACATAACCTACGAAAAGTACTTCGAGAGATACATAAATTATCTATCCCCATTCTCAAATATGTTGTCTATTGTGTGTTGTGGAAATGTCTTTTCACTGAGACTTAGAGCTCCCAATTTCTAGTGTAAGTATCACAACTATCCCCGTGTATGGATTATGATAAGTCATTGATTTAATAATTGTATGGACAGTCATTTTCTTCATATATTGAAGTATATCACTCAATCTGTCCTGTTTCATTTTATTCTAAACTCCCATCATTTGCTTCTCCTCTTCGTCTTCCCTCTTCTTTTCCCTCCTCTCCAGATTTTCAGAAGGAAATAAAAAGAAATAGTGGAAAAAGTTTAGGAAGAGCAGTGGTAAATAAATAGGTAATCTTATTTCACTTAATAGGAATCAAAAGAAAGGTACTTCACTATTCACACTTCCTCAATTGCTACTCTCCAACCTCCAGAGAATCCACTGGGATGAATGAAAGTGTCACACTCAGGTCATAAAAGGTCATGAGAGACACCTCTGTTTAGCATCCAAACTGCAAAAAATTATTCACCACTCTGCTAAATAAATACATCTGCTAAGATAAATGCAGGTATGTGCTTTTATACCTATACATATACATAACATATGCAACTATATGCAAAATAAAGATATCTGCTAAAATAAAGGCAATTATATGTTGAAATAATTTGGTGTTGATACATACAAGAAATGTGTATAATTAGGCTGTGTACAGTTTTGACACTTCTCAATTCAAATTCTTGACCAATTCAAAGTATGCTTGAGAGGATCTCGAATCAAATATTCGTTGCTTTTGTCTGAATGAGGCGATGATGGTATGAACATAGTTCTAGAGCATGTCCAATATGACCTCAACATTTTCCTAGATCGTATCCTTTCAAAATACTTTCTTCTTGGTAGTTTCTTTATCAAGGCATATTGTTTCAGAAACTGCTTCATTTTCTTACAATGTACCTGAGGAAAGGGGGTGTAGATAGCAACAGAAAGCCCAAATTTTATATTTTTATTTATGAGATAACCTGGAAAATGAATTCCATTATTTTATTTTATTTTATTTTTTTATTTCAGGGTATTATGAGGGTACAAACATTATGGTTACACTTTATGTCTTTGCCTCACTCAAGCGAGGGTTAGAGGCATGCCCTTCCCCCCCTGCAATGCTCCCCGTGTCCTTTAGTTGTGGGTTTACCCCTCATCCCCCTAATCCGTGGAGAGTATTACTGCCAAGTGAGTACCCTAGCGTTCATCAGTTAGTACCAATTTGATGGCGAGTACAAGGGGAGCCCATTCTTCCAATCTTGTGGTACCTCACTTTGGATAATGGGCTTAAGTTTAATCCAGGAAAATATAAGAGGTGCTAGATCACTGTCATTTCTTATAATTGAGTAATATTCCATTGTATACATATACCAAATTTTAATAATCTGCTCATGAATTGACGGGCACTTGGGTTTTTCCACGTCCTTGCAATAGTGAATTGTGCTGCCATAAACATTCGGGTGCAGATGTCTTTATCATAGAATGTTTTTTGCTCTTTTAGGTAGATGCCTAATAGTGCTATTGCTGGATCGAATGGTATTTCTATTTTTAGCTCTTTGAGGTATCTCCAAATTCTTTTCCACAGAGGTTGCACTAATTTGCAATTCCACCAGCAGTGTAAGAATGTTCCTGTCTCTCCACATCCTCACCAGCATTTGTTGTTTTGCGATTTTTTGATAGAGGCCAATCTTACTGGGGTTAGGTGATATCTCATTGTGGTTTTGATTTGCATTTCTCTAATGATTAGAGATGTTGAGCATTTTTTAATATATTTGCTGGCCATTATTCTGTCTTCTTTTGAAAAGTTTCTGTTCATTTCCATTGCCCATTTGTTGATGGGGTTGTTTGATTTTTTTCTTGTTGATTTTTTTGAGTTCTAGGTAGATTCTAGTTAACGGCCCTTTATCAGATGTGTAGAGAGCAAATATTTTCTCCCATTCTGTAGGCTGTCTACTCATGCTAATGATAGTTTCCTTGGCCGTGAAAAAGCTTTTTAATTTGATCAGATCCCATTTATTTATTTTTGTTGCTGCGGTGAATGCTTTGAGGGTCTTCTTCGAGATTTCTGATAGAATTTAATTTTTTTTAAGTTTTGGCACCATTTTCAGTATAAACATGAATCTCCCAAGCAAAAAGATCAGAATACTTTCAAAAAGTGATTGGCAGAATTTTCACCTTCATATTTCCCCTTGGAAAGTGTGTTAGTCTGTTTTGTGTGGCTATAACAGAATACCCAGACCGGGTAATTTACAAAGAATAGAAATTTATTGCTCACAGTTCTGGAGGCTGGAAAGTCCAAGATCAAGGCACTGGCATTTTATCTGGTGAAAGCCTTGTTATTACAGCCTCACATGACAGAAGGCAGAAGGGCAAGTTCATAAGTTACCTGAATGCTACAAGAAGCCTTTTTTATAAGGGACTTAATTCCTTTAATTAGGAAGGAGCTTTCATGGCCTAATCACCTCTTAAATGTCCTACTTCTTAACACTATTACATTGGCCCCACCTGAATTTTGGAGGGGATACATTCAAACCATAGCAGAGGGTGTGCATTATATCTATCAAACCTCTACTTGTTCACTGCAATGAAGAATTAGCAGAAATTCAACATGTTTTTCAAAGTAACACCTTTCCTGCATTTCTAGAACATATTCCAATGCATTTCTATAAAGAAAACAGGCAGTAGTAGCATTAAATTATTGGGATATTTATTTTCTCCTTAGTAAATCTTCTTTTATGCTATCTCACCTGGATCACAAATAATGTCCACCAGAGATGATGCCTGATTTTTTTAGGAATTAATTCTGGCTTCCTTCTCTACACGTCATTCTCTAACTCGAGTGAGATTATAACTCTCTCTTCCCCTTCCAAGTGACATACAATGGTGATAGATAAATTATCAACTCAATCCCAGGAAAAAGTTCCGGAATGAAGCCAGGCTACGGTGCCCTCCTACTTTATGTTGTAGAGACCTCAGATAATTTGGACCATCTCTTTCCCTTATCTCTCAGTTCTCAGTTCTCCTTAAGTTCCCACTGCTCAAAAATGAACTTTCTTTTCTTTATCCAATATCTATTAACTAAGGCAGCCTTCTTTATGGAATTTTTACAATTAAATACCATCAATATAAAACTTGATATGGTGCATCTTTGTCCATCAAGGGTCATTTTCTTGTTAATGGAGCCTTATAATTTTAATGCATCTTAATTAATAGAACTTTAGGCAATCAGACCTTGTGAAGGTTGTCTAGAATACTTAGGAATGCATTTAAGGGTAAGGGGGATCTTCACGACGCTACTTAAATCACATCACACAAACAATCATCTACTCTTCACCTGTGGAAGGGTATTTGGGCTTTCTCTCTCTTTACTATACCCCAATAGTATTAATGTTACTTTTGGATACTACTCTTGAAAATTTTCCAACCCTTGTTCTAAGAGGTATTAATATTTTCTTTAACACAGCACTCCACCAACTCTACCTGTGGTGACCAAAATACACTGTGATACAAAAAAAATCTCAGACTGGACTATACCAAAGATTCATATGTGTCAGGTCACATACACCTCTCTTCTTAAGATTACCTTCCCTCCCTCCTTCCCTTGAAGGAGAAAAAAATAACAGCATTTTAAAAATTTGGTTTTTACAGATCCAATGTGGAATATTTAACATTTCATGCAGTGAAATTTATTGGTAGAATTTTTCATACCAGAATAGCAGAACAGGTTTACTGTTCTGGTATTTTTTGAAAAGTTTCTCATAGATAAACACCTCAACACACATAGTTCTCACAATATAAATATTTTAGGGTACTTCTGAATCCTTGAAAATATTAAATTACAGTCACTATAGTCCAATATTCTACAGGAAGATCACATTGATTGTGAATTGATCTGTGAATTTATCATTCAAAAATCATCAAGTGACTATTTTGAAAACAATAGACTTCACTAAAAATATTAGCAGAAATTTAAAGCAAAACCAAATTTCTGCATCAAAAGTCATGAGTTAAAAGAGTACATTAATCCAGGAAATATTTGCTTGTTTCATTTGATATAAACTCAGAATGTAACTCAATAGGAAATACAATATACTATTCATTCCCTAGAGTGGTAAAAATGCTATGCATTTCTTAGAATGAGTAATTTGTTGATAGCCTTTCTTTTTGTTAAATAGGGATGAGAAAAACATATTTTCATGTTAATTTGTTGACTCCAAGTCCTCAAGTATGCCAAGTATAAAAGTTGGGCATTGAAACTAATTTATATCACCACCACAGAGCCTCATGAATTGGAATTTTCAAAGATTGCTTTGCTTATTTAGGTATTTGTTTAAAAAGCAATTTCATTGCATTTAGAAAATAGAATTAATTAGGGCAGCCTGTGGAATTTATTTACAACATTTGCTACATAAGAATTTATTCACTTGAAAGATTTCATTCTTTTGTCAAGGATTAACTAAAGAGACCTTATGGCATCTAAATATAGCTCAGAGGGATAATTTAGCACATCTTGAAATTTACTATATAAATGTAAAATGTCTTTTCCTCTGGAACCGGATGAGACTTATATGTACCACTTTTTACACTTGTACCAGATTCTTCATTGAAAGTGTATTTTGTAAATTTAAAAGTAATTTTCGGCCGGGCTCGGTGGCTCACGCCTGTAATCCTAGCACTCTGGGAGGCCGAGGTGGGAGGCCGAGGTGGGCGGATTGTTTGAGCTCAGGAGTTCGAGACCAGCCTGAGCAAGAGCGAGACCCCGTCTCTACTAAAAAAAAAAAAATAGAAAGAAATTATCTGGACAACTGAAAATATATAGAAAAAATTAGCCGGGCGTGGTGGCACATGCCTGTAGTCCCAGCTACTTGGGAGGCTGAGGCAGGAGGATCGCTTGAGCCCAGGTGTTTGAGGTTGCTGTGAGCTAGGCTAATGCCACGGCACTCTAGCCAGGGCAACACAGTGAGACTCTGTCTCAGAAAAAAAAAAAAAAAAGTAATTTTCTACTTCCACATTGAATGATTATTGTGATTCTGTTAGGGAAATTTAAAGTTGTTGTTATAATCTTCAAAGTGACCATCAGAAGAGAGATTGACTAGATTACAAATTCCTGGAGGGTAGGAACTACATTGTATTCATCTTTTTTTCCTCATGTCCCATTTTCTAGAATTAACAATAAACAAGTATAGTCTTCCATAACTGAAAGAATAAACGTATTATAACTCTAGTCATGACTGTTAGCCAGAATAATATATTATTCTTTCTATATAGCTTTACTCATTAGCTTAATATCTTTTATCGAAGTCCACATTGACTGTAGCACAGTTTATGAAAGTGTCAATACAACTTTAAATGTTTGTGTTAAACATCCAGAATTTTTTTTTTTTTAAAGCAACAAATGTATCTTCTCTTCTTTGGAACAAAGATAGAAATTTGAAAAAAACAATTTTATTTGTTTAAGACTTTTACTAAAGTATTTTTAGTGGTAAATTAGTTTAACATCTTTTATCTAAGTCCACATTGACTGTAACACGGTTTAGATTAGATTCAGGGAGAGAGACTGAGAGAGAGAGAAGAATACCAACATTTTGAGGAAGAATCAAAACACAAGCGAATAGAAGAGTTCATGGTCTACCCATCCTAGGATTAGTCCTCTAAAAAGAGTTCATAGAGTAGTATCTGGGTCATGCCGGGGATAAAATTTTAATTGAACTCTTTTCGCTTCTACTAGGATACCAAATTTTTGATGTTGAAAATGTCCTACAGTGTAGATTGTGCTTTATATTATTAGTTGATCATTATAACTTTTACGAATCCTGTGTCCTTTTTAAAACTATTTTTCTCTTTCCAGAGACATAAAAAGCTTTTAAAATGTTCTGAGTTACTTGGCTTCCATGAGAAATGCAACTAGAGAAAAAATAACTCAAAATTATCACTTCTTTGTAGGATTTAAAGCTAATAGACAATACATTGGTTTGTCTAAGTACAACGTCGTTCAGATAGACCTTGAACCTCAGGTAATCGCACACTTGCCGGTTCTATTTCACACCTTTATATTTAAAATCTTCTCCAGCGATAGAGACTGCCAAAGCTACCAGAGCTTTTCTGGCTTATGCTCTTGGTAGCTCCTTTCACTATAGTCCTGGTGGTGTTTTCTTAACTGTGTCTAGCCAAAAATTCAATTGGCTCAATGTTTTAAAAATAATTCTGAATTGAAATCTGGATCCTTAGAATATTTTCTACAGAATATACTGGAATTCTATTATGTAAGATATTAATTAATGCTTCTTAAGCTTACCGATTCAACATGCTATGAAATCTAAACTCATCTTGCAAAAGAGCAGAGATCATAGACATACACTGAGTGATATGTGCAGACTCACTTTAAAATTAAAGGCTTAAGAGATAGACTAATTGGGACTTTGTGCAAATTAATATTGATTTTAAATATTCCCAGGAAAAATCTAGCTCATGTGACTTTATTCAGGACATTCATTTTATGAGATATCCCACAGCCATGCTCATTGAGAATCAGAATGACTCAGATATATTATTAGTTTTGGACAATTTTAAGACAAAAACCTCACTTACATTTGCATATGTGTCAACTTGGGAAATCACTCGCTGCCTTTTAACAGCTTTAATTTGTTTGTAGCAGACAGATGTGGAAAGCAATATTTTAGGCATTAGCTTCCATTGTCCTTTGGTAGTACAAGGTACTGGGCTATGCCCAGTGCATACTGTGATACTGACAAGAAACCACGGTGAAATCGACGTGTCTCCAGCTTAGGTCACTAACTCCACAGATGCAGATTCTTCACCAGCAAATGATGCAGGATCTACAGGGGCTGGGTTTATGATATGGTCTGTTCACTGAGGAAATGTCTGATTCTCCACAGCTGAATGCTCTGCATACTGCACGGTACTACTCCGAAAAGTCTCAGTCATTATCAGATTAAATAATGAAAACAATCTATTTTTTGGGCTTGACTTTTGTTAACAGAATGAAATGCCAATGGAGGAATTTAGATTTTGATGCAAAAATTCAACTTAACTTGGGTATCTAAAATGTGGTTTCTACAGTGTTCAATTCAGAATCTGGCAAAGAAAGATAAGTCTATTTATTACCATTACTATTATTGCTATTATTCCTGATATTAATATTGATATTACTTTTATGGTTATTATTAGTACTTCTCCTGTTACTGTGACCATTGCTGTCTTCATTGCCACCGTCACGTCTTGCCTGGGCTTTCCATCAGAGTCTTTTCACTAATCTCCTTACTTTCACTCTTGCCCCTTCATCATTCACTATTGCCTTCGTCACTTTTTATCATCCATTCTCCATACTGCAACCAAATCACGCTTTAAAAAGTATGAATTAGATAATATCACTCTTCTGCTTAAAACCCTCCAATGAATCAAAGTAAACTCCCCATTGCCTCAAAGTAACATGCAAACTGCTTATCCTGTTAAATGTAAGCGATCTCATCCCAGTTGATCCAAGTTCATACCAAACAGTGTAGCTGGGGTGCAGTGGAACACACTGCCCACTGTACGCTGGCCATGACTACCCCCAACCTCACTGAACTTGTGGGTGCCCCAGAGCCTTTGCACCTGCTGTTCTAACTGCCTGGAGATCTCATGTGCTAGCCTTTGTGTGGAGGTTTCCTCCAGCCACTGTCACCTCAATTGTTCGGCTCTTACCATCTGAGAGGATGACTTCCTGAATATACAGTGCTGCCATACCATGTCATTTTATCTGTATTTATTGTCATTTCATCATGTTTGTTTATTTCATTTTGGCATTACTTGCAGCTTTTCCTTTTTTTTACAGCCTTTATTGTCTGCCTCTCTTACTAAGATGTAAACTTTATGAGGTTCATTGTTTGGAATTCAGGATGATGTTATTGGTTTCTTGCATGGCAGCTACTTTTTCTTGTCAATGGCCTAAATATTTTACCAGTGACTAGGCTGGCCAATCCTATCACTTAAAAATTAGAGATGCAGATATAAATAGCACAGAGCATCACCAAAACCCCCTACAGCTGATCATTTAGAGCATCAGTAATGTGTATACTGTTTGAGGGATTAAAGAACACACTGATGTGTACTATTGTGTCAGATCTGTGATGCTATAGGCATGTACTAAAAGTTTTGGAAGGTGTTTAACAGCGATTGAGATCCATGAAAAAAGAAAGCTCCCCTTCCCTAATCTTTTAAAAAGCCTGATGATTCTAAATAGACCCACAGCCTTTTATCACTGGAAAATTTTGTGCACGATCATAATATAGTCATGAAACCACCAGTCAATATATTTCTTGTCCTTTTAAACTTGGTTAAATTATCATTCGCTATGTGAAAGTTTCCTTGCCTGGCAAAAAGTTAGTCATACAGTCTTTTGTGCTTCTGTACAACTTTGAACAGATTATGTAGCATTCACTGGATTATGGACCTGCCTTTCCCAGTGGACTGATACCTTGGTCTTATTCACCTCTATATTCCCAACTCTAAGCATGGTGACTTGTGCATAGTAGGTGTTCAATAAATGTGTGTTGGATGAATGAGAGATGAATGTCTAGCAGAAGGTTCAAAAGAGAATGGTCATATCAGGAAGCCAAATGAAGGACTGCTATGTCTGTGATGGAAATTTAAATTCACTCTTGGCAATATTCCTTGGCAAATTTCATAGATGATAAAGAGCTTTAACAGTATAGTTTAGTGGATATTAATGGTTACATTGCCTGGGTTCAAATCCTGGCCCTACTGTTAACTAGCTGTGTGGCCTTGGGCAAGTTATTTAACCACACTATGCTTCAATTTACCCATCCAAAAATGGTTATAAAATGTATCTACCTGATACTTTATGTTGATTATGTTACTATTATTATTAAATGAATATGTGTAGAGCCCCTAATGAGTATTATGTAAGAGTGTGTTGTTATTGTTGTTTTGCATCTCTGTGTATCTGTAATGAAGAGGGATAAACAGATAAATCATGGGCCTGCTTCCCAAAATTCCATGTGCAGGACACACTGGGTTCATGTGGATGAGGAAAGTTAGAACAAGGCCCAGACTTCTGTAAGTTAAAATTTAAATAATCACGTCCTTTCCCTTGTTTTGCCTTTAATCAAATCTTGCTGTTCCAATACACAATGAAAATCAGTTAAGCAAAACCATCTTCTTCTTATTGGAAAAAATCTATTTATAAATAATTCTAACAATCTGTTATTCAAATGAATTAATTTGCAGTTTGGCAAGGAGATACTTGGGTGGAAACAGTGATTCCGTCTTTTCTAGGCCCCATCATTCCAGGATAGTGAGTTGAGTGGTAGAAGAAGCCCTTGAATTCTTCCAGACTCCCAGGCCACTGTTAAGTACAGTTCGGCAGAAGGGCCCGGGGGGTGCAGGGATGCCATGGCCAGGATGCACTGTTGTTTAAAGCTTCGTGCGCATGGTGGCAAGTTTGCTCTTTGGTTCCCCAGTGGGCTGCCTAGCTTTCTCCAAAGCAGAATGATCTGTTTGAAAGAACATTGGATTTAATCAGGACAGCTAGATTTCATTCCAGACTTAAAAACCATCTCTTTAAACCTTTAGATGTCAAGATTTTTCCATTTATCCTTGGCCCAATATTTTATTAAGTGGAATTTACAAATCGATACATTTTTATTGTGTACATTATAAGCATGATACTTCACTAAATACCATGGACATAAATTCTGACCTTACAGAGGAGTGATGGAAGTGGCTGGTAGAACTGCTGTGCTTCCCCCTTCACTTGATCATAGAGGACACATGTTTAATACCCGCAAATGTGTAGCAAGATGACTGCTGCGTAGTGTGTCTTGGCTAAACATGATCATAAACTACGTTACACTGTCTAAGTCCGTAAGAGAGAGAATGTTCTAAGAGAGGGCCACTGAGTATCTTGTGTAAAGCTGATATCACAAATTACTGTTATGGTATTTTCATTGGGTATTTTCATGAGGGAGATCTTGGGGGACAGCAGAAAAGTATTTACTCTTTCCCAAGGGATGAAGCTAGTAAGCTGATATTCAATTCAACGCTACAAACATATATCAAGCACCTAGTATGTGCCCAGTGCTGTTAAGGTACAGAGATGAGTAAGATAGAAATTCATCCTCTCTGTAAGGGAACTTACAGGGAAGACGATCTAACTAAATATAAATATGCTAGGAAGTGTACTGAGTTCAATGCAAATGTGCCCTTTGTTTAGCTCTTCACTTTCCATTCAGCCCTGTGGAATAATGAACAATTGGCTACCTTTCTCTCCCTGTATGTGTATCTAAAAGTCATTGTGGACATACATACCAATATGTGAGCACAAAGTCCCAAAGTAAAATTTATAATGTTTTACAAAAGAAGCTATATTTTATTATTTTATAGCAATTAAAGTATAATGTATTTGCCCTGTAGGCAATTGCGATGTGAAAGTGATTTGTCATCTTGGATTCCTTTACCTCTCACCAAGAACTAGACAAATATGAGAGAGAAATAAGCATAAAGATTTCTGAATCCATTTTATTCACTTGACAGCTACCTTTGAGATCAACTCATTCTAAAATATGCACAAATTAGTAGAAAAAATGATTAGTATTTCCATTAATTAGAAACCTATTTACAATTTAATTGAACTAACTCTCTTGCTTTTAATAAACTCAGATCTGTTCATAAATAGCAAAGAATTTGTACAGGTCCCCTTAGTTGGGAGCGAAATTGTGTCAGCAATTTCATTCTTCAATTATCATCAAGGTGTAGGTTCTCACCAACGCCGTCAAATGCTCAGCTTTCACAATAGACATATACTGGATCTTTTCTCATAAAACTCTGCAGGTTCTGGGCTATTAGCTTCTGATCCATCTTTAGCTATGACATGTGCCCATGCTGTGAGCCCACTAGGGGTAGACATTCCCCATGTGTTGTAAGTAACTTTGAGGGTCTCCCTGCTACTCAGAGATATTAACTTCCTCCCTCCCTCTCTTCTGCACTGAAATGCCTATTCATCCTGGCATTAAAAACAAACCAAAAAAAGCCATGGAAAACTCTTTAAAACACTAAATGAGCAAGTGCCTTTTATAATTAAAACCACCAGCAAAGAAAATCTTCAGTTCCTCCCCAAAGTGGAACTGAGTTCTCCAGAGATTTCATTCAATTTTATTTTACACTTAAGTGAATCTGCCTCCTAAATTTGCCCATTTCTTAGTAGCGGTCTTACTTTGAATTCCCAAGGATGTCAAAAAAATTTTAGTGCATTCGTTGGCCGTGGTCCAAGAATGCATTTAGTTAAGACAAATTCAAAGCAAGTTTTATTAAATTTTGATCACTTCGAAGGAATCTCTTAAATTACAAAATAAGGGGAGTTTAGGAAGTTCTGTAATCCTGTGGATTAATTGAATTTGTGATCTTGAGCAACAGTGAATTGCAAAACAGAGCCCCAAGTGTAACTTAACTTTGTAGGCTTTTGCTGATAGAGATACAGGGAATGCCTGTTATAATCGTACAAATGTGCTGTGAAACAATGCTCTTTGTCTTCTCTGTTGGCTTCTTTGCATGATGTAAAATTAGTGTTCTTCAACATCTCCTCCATGTGCAAGCCTGGTTGAATGCCTTATTAACATATATTAAGGAGGAAATTTATAAAAATAAAGTTAGTTTCTAGTGAAAATGGCAGTGTTGAGGACTATTTATCATTTAAGAAATTTATGAACCATTACTTTTTGTCGAGCATTTGTGTTAAGCACGAGTAAGACATTTACCCTGTCCTCATGGATCTTACAGTTTGGGGTTGTGTTTTGGTGGGGGAGAGTGGACAAATATCTGCTGCAAAGTAAAAAACAAAAATGATCGAATTATGACAGTACTGAATAGGCTTCCGGGTACAAAATGATAGGAGAATTTACCTGGGAGAGTGGAAGGACTCAGGGAAGCATGAGGACAGACTATTTCATCTGACCTTGGAATGTGAGTTTTCTGGTTAACAAGATAGGGAGGAGATTACAGGCAGAAGAATCAACAGAAGCAGAGGTATGGAATTATGAAAATTAGTGGAATATTCAGGGATAGCTTGTTAGTCCCACGTGGCTGGAATGCAGGGTGCATGCTAGCTGAAGAAAGTACCTATAAAGAAAGTTAATAAAATGAGGTATATGTACACCATGGAGTACTACTCAGCTATTAAAAAAAGATGAATTAATACCTTTTTCCTAAGTGAAGTATCTGAAGAATAGAAAAACAAATACCACAGTACTCGCTATTAAATTGGAACTAACTAATGAGCACACTTGTGCACAGAGGGAAGTAAATGCAGCAGAAATCAAGGAGAGGGAAGGGAGGTGGAGGGGAGGGACAAAAACCTACCGAATGGGTACAATGAACACTATCTGGGTGATGGGCACACCTATAGCCATGACTCAAGCATTACAAATGTGATCCATGTAACCTAAAACATTTGTACCCCCTTAATATTTTGAAATGAATAATAAAAAAGGTTTGGTGGTATACCATGCTCCATAGTTTGAGCTCCATCCTGCCAGTACCAAGGAGACATCAAAGGTTTAAAAGAGAAATGACATGATATGATTAAAATGTGAGAATGAGCCCATTATCCGAAATGAGGTATCACAAGATCGGAAGAATGGGCTGCACTTGTACTCACCATCAAATTGGTACTAACTGTTGAACACTAGGGTGCTCACACGGCAGTAATACCCCCCAGGGTTTAGGGGGATGGGCGGGTGGTAAACCCGCAACTAAAGGACACGGGGAGCATTGTGGATGGGAAGAGCATGCCTCTAACCCTCGCTTAGGTGAGGCAAAGACATAAAATGTAACCATAATGTTTGTACCTTCATAATACCCTGAAATAAAAAAAAAAAAATGTGAGAATGATGAATGGAGCCACCATAGAGAAAAAATTGGATAATTTGATAGCTAGAGTTAGAATGTCTAGAGCAATTGGTAGGCATTTGGGCTGTTCTCCTTTCATGGCTTTTAGCAATACTGCTGCTATAAATATTTGCATGCAAGTCTTTGTGTCCAAGTATGTTTCCATTATTCTTGGTGTGGATACCCAGGGGTAGAGATGTTGGCTTGTATGATAAATATATATATTTTTAACTTTTTGAGAAAGTTCCAAACTGCTTTCCTTCTTTCTACTAACATTTTTTTTTGGAATGCCTGGACATTCTGATATATCTGATATATTAAGCTATAATTTGTATTCCATTCCTACAACTGTGGCTCCTTTTCAAACAAACTCTTTCTTCCCATCCTCTTAGTCTCCTCATTCTGGGAATGCTGGCAGCTTGCCTTAGACCTTGTTTATAAAAGTGAAATGAGTTGGAGGCATTTTTCACCAACAAAGACTATTACATAATTACTCATTTCTGCATCTTTTAAGAAAGTATGAGTTTTGAAACAGTGGTTAAGAGGAAGCATCTTATACTTCAAGTAAAATGACCTTGCTTTGAAACTTGGGGGCAAGAGATGAAGCATTTAGAGTAGAGATTAAAAAAAGATCACAACATAAAAAGCTTTAGACTTAAGTTTTCAAAGTAAATATAAATCTACAGCAAGCTCTGATGTGGCGAACAGGTTCTATTATGTATTTGTTGTACCAGAAAAAAAATAGACTATTCTTGACTTTTTTAAAAGTTAGTGGATGGGTTAATTTATTTATCCAAAAAGTAGTTATAGACCTAATGGAACATAGGAGTCACGTCTTAGCCTTCTGGTCAGAATTTAAAAGTTGAGGATCTTTGTAATAATCTGTTGAAAGCACTAAAGAACCAATGTTTTCCATTTCTGACATCTCTCTTCCTTTAAAAGATGAAGTCAAAATGACAAAACAATAGAACTGCAATTTATGATATTAATATAATCCTAAGGCTTTAAAGTATTTTTAAAACCTATTTATTCTAAGCCTACATATGATAAACCAAGGAAAGATAAAGCCAAATATCTAGTTCAAAGAAATCCAGCCTGCTGACTGTTTTTGTATAGCCCACAGGGAAGAGTGGTATTTCACATTTTTTAATGATTGAAAAAAATCAAAAGGAGAATAATATTTTGTGACACATGAAAATAATATGAATTTAAATTTCAGTATCCTCAAAGAAAATGTTATTGGAACATAGCCACACTCATTCCTATGCATATCGTCTATGGCTATATTCATGCTACAGTGCCATAGTGGAACAATTTCAACAGAGATTGCATGGTCTGCACAGCTTGAAATATTTCTGAGCTGGTCCTTTACAGTAAACTTTTGTGGACACCTGATGTACATATCTAACCTTAATATTCACTCTGGTCTATTTATCTGATTAAAAATAAATATGTAATTTTGGGGGGTTTGGTTTCTTGGTTTGTTTTTGCCTTTATCATTGCTTTTCTTCTTCACCTCCCAGAATGTGTGCCTGTAAACTTTAAATGTTTCATCAATCCTTCCTGTGAACTGTTATAATATGTATACACACACACACACACACACACACACACACACACACACTAAAGCTAGCTGTGATCATTCTTAGCACATTGTAAAATCCCCACATTATAAGGGATCATTTTAAATGATTAAAATGCAAATCATTTTAGTACTAAAATAGGGTTTTGCTCCTAGCCATTTTCCTTTCAGAAAAATCTTCTGCTAATAATTACCACTAACCTCATGTACATTCATGTTTTTTTCTAACGGACTCCTAAAGTTTTATTTTGAAAGTGTCTTTCTTCTAAAAGGAGCATTTATTGGGGAATGCTAGTCTCAAGCCATGCACCTCCTTGATGAGTTTAGCAATCTAATACATTTGGGGAGCGACGCAGCCTCAATGCATAACGCGCACTTTTGTACTGAAAGCTCTGAGGATTCTTGTGGTAAAGAAATTATTACTTCAAGTTGTTTGACTCAGTATTTTCCCTGGGAGACTTTTTTTTTCACATAATACTTATCAGAAACAGATTCAAATAAACACTAACAGTGCACTGAATCTTTAAATCTTATTTATTTATTAGGAGAACTAAATGAGAAACCAAACATTACACAGAACCTCCTGTATAAGAAACATGAAACCAGTTCTGTTCAGGCTGAAGGGTGGGGTGGGGTCGAGCCCCACTTCTCTGTCTCCTCAGCTAAGCCCTCCTTCCCCAACCTCTTGGGGCCTTGTGGAATCCATGGTAATTAAGGATCTATGATTTACAAAAGTGAGTTTATAAAATGGGCTGTCAAGATATATTCTGCACAAAGGGCATTATGGATTAAATTGTGTCTCCCAAAAAGATATGTTGAAATCCTAACCTCCAGTACCTCAGAATGAGACCTCATTTGGAAATAGGGTCATTGCAGATGTCATTAGTTAAGTAAAGATGAGGTCACACTGAAGTGGGATGAGCCCTTAATCCAGGATAACTGGCGTCCTTATAAAAAGGGTAAATTTGAACACAGAGACACACAGGGAGAATGCCGTCTGAAGGTGAGGACAGAGGTCAAGATCAGGCTTCTATTATACAAGACAAGGCATGCCAAAGATTGCCAGCACACAATTGGAAGCCAGAAGAAAGGCATAGAATAGACTCTTTCTCACAGCCTTAAGAAGAAACTAATCCTCCCATCACCTTGGCTGTGGACTAATAGCCTCCCAAACTGTGAGACAATAAAGTTGTATTATTTTAAGCCACCCAATTTGTGGTACGTTGTTAAGGCAGCCCTAGGAGACTAATACACAGGGCATGTGAAACTTTCAACTGGCATTGCAGTGTTAGTACAGGTCCCATGCACAACGGTGCTACTCTTCCCATTAAAAAGGAACAAGTATATAAGAGAACAGTTGCAATGACAAAAGAAGGGTTTTCAAAGGGTTCTACCTTCCGGAATAGAAGAGGAAAGTAGGAGGTCAGTGAACCTTCTACATACCATTTAAAAAGAATTAAGGCTTAGAGATCAGGGTTCATGTCTGTGAGATTCCTGTAAGGTTTTGGGAAACCGTGACTAGCTTGAGTTTACTGTTATTTTTTCCTATCTGTTTGAGTTCTCATCATAAATGGAAGCAACACTCTTAAAAAGAGGTCTGCATGGAATAAATCGTCACCCCCAAAATTAATATGCTCAAACCCTAACGGTTGTTGGAGATAGGGCTTATGAGGAGGTGATAAAGGTTAAATGAGGTCACGAGGGTGGAGCCCCAATCCAATTGGGTTGGTGCTCTAGTTAGAAGAGGGAGAGACCCCAGAGTGTGTTCTCTCTAGCTCTCTCTCTGCCGTGTGAGGACACGGCAAGACGATGGCCATCTGTAAGCCAGGAAGAGAGCCCTCACCAGAAACTAAATTGGTTAGCACGTTGATCTGGACTTTCCGGCCTCCAGAACTATGAGAAATAAATTTCTGCTGTTTAAGCCATCCCTTCTGGGGTATTTTTTGACAGCAGTCAGAACAGGCTAAGACAGGTCCATGTGCTAACTACATATAGAGAGTAACAATATCCAATTCTTGGGCAACCATATCCTACTCTTGAAGCAGTATGATAGGAAAGAGACCCTCTCACAAAGAAACAGAAGTGGGCTGAAACCCTGGGGTTTCTTGGAAGTAAGGAAGGGTAGCAGAGGGAGTCAGTCAGTCTAGGGCCAAGAAATGCCCTATAGGATTTATGCTAGGGATTCCCTAAAGCAGGGGTTGGCAAACTTTTTCTGTAAAGAACCAGCTCTGCTAGGAAGTATTTTAGGCTTTGTGTGCTGCATGGTCTCTATCACAATTTCTCAATTCTGCCTTTATAATTTAAAGCAGCCATAGACGAAATAGAAATGAATGAATGTGGCTATATTCCAATAAAGCTTCATTGATGGACATTGACATTTAAATTTCATATAATTTTCATGTACCATGAAATATCCTTCCTTTAATTTTTGTAAACTGTTCAGTAATGTAAAGCCATTTTTAGTTTATGGGTCAGACAAAAAGAGGCAGCAGGCTGGATTTGGCCTGTGGGCAGTAGTTTGCAGCCCCTGCCACGGAGAGTTCCCCTCTCTCTCTATCAGCAGGTGCTTTTCGCCTCTCCCTCAAATTTTGCCAAGCTTATTGCTGTTCTTTGTGTGCCAACGATATTTGGCAGATGTTACAGGGCAAATAAGATGGGCTCTAATACCCGGTATTGTTTTGTTTCAGATTGTTTTGAATTTTTTGTTTCCTTTTGGTCCAACTGATTTGATATCAAATGTTAAAGAAGTAAACAAGTCTCTCTCCCTCCCTTTCCTCCTCCCACTCTCCGTTCCATCTTTAATGTAAAGCTCCTCTCCTTGGTTATACATTTTCATTCCTAAAATCATTTTTTGGAATTGGTTTCCTCATTGGAGAGTTAAGATTTAAGAAATATAATTTTGCTTTACGGAAATACAGACACACATTCACTTCCTAACATTTACATAGAAATGACAAGCTTATTCCTTAAAAAACAAGCAATGAGTGTTAGCAATTATGATGCAGAATGAAAATGTGGCATCAATTTGCTGATTACTCTTTCCCACTCTCACATTCGCCAGAATTCAATTTCTAGCTGTGGCATATGAATAATTAAAAGGCTTGAAGTTTAATCATTTACATTGTGTCTGGATGGGCCAAGACTTCTCCATTCACTCAAGGTCCTCACAAGTAAATAGTTTCATGGACTGTGTTAAAATCTTGAGATTTGTACAACTGGAGATATTGTAGGTTTACTAGGGTTTTCAAGATATGTAATAAAACTTCATAATAATTTTAAAACCACAGGGGTTTGCATTTATGCTTATATGTTGCTGAATATCTCAATTTTTACCTCGGAAAATGGTACAACAAAAGGGAGAATTATAGGGTATATTTTAGAATATGTCATAGAAATATTTAGAGATATTGTTTTGGCCATGAGAACTACTTTTGTAATTCAATAGTAAATACTTTTAATAAGAGAATTTAGGAAAATTTAACATTCTTTTCTTTTTCTAAGTATTGATAAGGTTAATATAAATAGGATATTTTATCTTGATTGACTTCAAAGACCTAAGTAAACTCTTGGTTCTTTCTTGGAAGTCGATCTCACAAGTAGTCAATGTTAATTAATGCAAACCAAACTCGGCCTTTATAGAGCAATTTGAACTATTTATTCTTAAGAGTACCAACGCCAACAACCATTTGTACCTTCCACTGCAGGAAAATTTTCCACTGACTTCTATTCTTGCTTTTTGGATAATGGTCTAGCATTTCACTCAATGTTTGAAAACTTTTCAATACCTAAATTATTGATATTTTTTGTGAATGTTTTGCTCAAAATGAAAATTTTAAACTGCAGCAAGTTATATTCTTGCTGCTCTCTGTAGCCCAGCGGCATCGTTTTCACTATCAGTCAGTGGTCAGTTCCAGCTACGGTGAACGTCAATTATTGGTCAGGCAGCCATGCCACATAATAGTATTTGGCTTAAATGCCAACAGTGTTCTGTCTGCCCTGTTCATTGGAAAAACATGTGATAAAGTTAATTCTCTTTTCCGGATCTCTTCACTCTTCCTTTGTAGGCCTAGAGATGGAATAACACAGTTGAAATAATCCTGTCTCCTCTCTATTTTGTCATCTGCCTTCCCTTTTGCTCGATCCTGTTTGGGGGTGGGGAACCTGGGGCCTTGGGGCCACATGTGGCCTTGTGGATCCTTGACTGCAGCCTTTTGACTGAATCCAAAGTTTACAGAACAAAAGAAGACAGAATAATGACCAGCAAACATATAAAAAAATGCTCAACATCTCTAATCATCAGGGACATGCAAATCAAAACCACAGTGAGATATCACCTAACTCCAGTGAGAATGGCTTTTATCCAAAAGTCCCAAAACAACAAATGCTGGCGTGGATGCGAAGAGGTAGGAACACTCTTACACTGCTAGTGGGACTGCAAATTATTACAACCCCTGTGGAAAGTAATTTGAGATATCTCAAAGAACTAAAAATAGAAATACCATTTGATTTAGCAATCCCACTGCTAGGCATCTACCCAAAGGAAAAACAGATATTTTACAATAAAGACATCTGTACAATAAAGACATGTTTATGGCAGCATAATTCACATTTGCAAAGATGTAGAAACAACCCAAGTGCCCATCAATACAAGAGTGGATTAATAAAGTATGGTATATGTGTACCATGGAATACTACTCAGCCATAAAATACAATGGCACCTCTTATGATATTCTGGGTGGAGCTGGAGCCCATCCTTCGAAGTGAAGTATCACAAGAATGGAAAAACAAGCACCACATGTACTAGCCATCAAATTGGTACTAACTGATCAACACTAAGGTGCTCACATGAAAGTAATGTTCATCAGGTGCCAAGCGGGTGGGAGGGGTGTTGTGGGGATGGGTAAACTCACAACTAATGGGTGCGGAGCATGCTGTATGGGGGATGGGCACGCTTGTAGCCCTGGCTTGGATGAGGCAAAGGCATAATATATAACCAAAATGTTTGTACCCCCGTAATATTCTGAAATTTAAAAAAATAAATAAAAACAAACAAAAAAATTTTGTAAAATGTGGACCACTATGTAGATAGATGCCAACAAAAGCTTAAAATGAGAAGTATATTAATGATATTAAAATGAGTTATAATAAATGTTAAAAAGAACAAATCCTTTTATTAAAGGGGTGCAGCAGAGAAAGATGAAGCTTTTCTTGCCTCCTTTGGTGCTTAAAAAAGGACAGTCTTGAAATCAGAAGGCCACAGGTTCCCCACTTCTTGAAAAAATAAAAAAGCCAGAAATATATCAATCAACTCTATGTTCTTTTATATTGATTTTTTAAAAGGGTAGTGAAGATCTGTTGAAAGGCATTAAAAAGACCAACTGGTTTTATATGACATTCAGAAACACCTTAAATTTCATCCTCATGTTGAACAATATCTGATTCATAGAGTTTCTGTGATTACATGATCCATTACAAGAACAGTTATAGAATCACACTAGAAAGTGCCAAACTTCCCTTTGGTAAAGAAATAATCAATTGATGTACAATATCTATTATGAGATATATTGTAGATATCTCACATTTATCTCTCTATCTCTTGTGCCAAAAATCACTTTAGGAGATAATGATCAATTTGACTTAATGGGACACACCATCAAAGATCTCAATATATTCTTTAATTTTGGTATGTTATCTTGGCTATCACCTTGTTTTAAATTGATAATCAGTGACATTTAAATTGTCATATCTTTAACAGTCTTAAATGATTCATTTAAATATGACTGGGAATTATAATAAATAATTTTTATGAAAGAGTAAACATATACATTAAACACATTTCCTTATTTAAAAAAGGTAAAATATGTAAGAGATGTATTATTTATTCCAGGAATTAGCTCTACAATTAGTCCTGCATGTTAGATTTTTTTTTTAAAATGTCTTAATCCTTTTGTTTGAGAAAAAGGAATTTTCATAGAAACTGGCTATTTGTTCTACAAAATTTCAAGGAAAACAGTTCTCATTCGTGATCATAGTTTCCAGGTGTTATAGATTGTGCTAAAGAGTTAGATTTAAAACATCAACACTTTATTTTACACTGGAAGCTACTTCTTCAGTCTCCTTGCTTAGCTTCTGGACCCAAATCAACTGCTGCAAAAGAGAACATCCCATGAGAGCTGTCTGAGGTAGCCTTGGGTTCATGAATCAGTCGTTGAGGTAAGTTAGAGAAACTGGCATGTTATAAGGCATTTTTCTTCTGCAAAGTGTTTGGCAAACCTATATATTTTCTTTACTTGGTAAGCTTTCTCTTTACCCAAGCCATCTAATATGCCTCATCTTAAGCTCCATTTTCCTCTGGGATTCCTGAAGAGTGTTCTTGGAATGGGAGCAGAGACTTCATTTGCTTGTTTTCTTCCCCTGAGGCGACTCTTTCAAACTTTCATTTGTACTGAAATCACAGTGTGCAAACACAGGGATTTATGTCATTTCTCAAGGAAACTACCAGTAGACAGTTCAATTTGTTCCTTCTGATGACAGTCTTAGGCGGGAGGCATTTATTAATCTGTGTGAATGAATCACTTTTACCACTACATAAAATGTAAATTTGAGAAGAATGAGTAATTTACTTCTTGAGCTGATATCTTCCTGACTACATAGTATATACTTCAAAATGTATCAGCATATGTTTTTAGGAAAGTACAGCATGAGTATAGCTTTCACTTTGTCTGTGTCCTCCAATAACCCTTAATGTGTTTTAACACTTCACATAGTATTGCATGTAATTTTATTCAAAAATTATTTGGCCAAGAAATTTGGCATGGATGCTATTCCGTCTCTTTTATCCTGCCCACACCCCCCAGCTCCATTCTTCCCCAACTGCTCTACCCCACTAGGTGAAAGAAGCACTCCTAGGCATGGGCATGCTGAAAACCCAAGCAAGGTCAGAGTAGAGAATGTTAAATTCATTTTGGGCTGAATGAGAAGCTGTTTTTTTGAAGTTTTGAGAGTAAAAATAGTACTTATGTTCACAGAAGCAATTTTTCTTTTTCCTCTTTTAACACTCAATCTTTGAAATGAGATTACTAACACTTGTACTGCTATATGTGGCACTGAATTGGAAGACGGTGCTGATGATGAAGATGATGGAGGAGGATGAGAAGGAGGAGGAAGGATGATGATAGGCAATACTCCTGTAAAGCCCATCATACTTTGCCAGGCACTGTCCAAAGTGCCATGCATATATTAACTCATTTAATCCTCACAACAACCCTAAGAAGTAGATACAACTATAATCACCATTTTACAGATGAGGAAACTGAGACACAGAGAGGTCAAGTAACATGCACAAGGTCACCCAGCCAGTCAATAGCAGAGCTGGAATTCCAACGCAGACAATCTGTCTCCAGGGCTAGTCTGTCTTTCTAATGTCATTATTTAATTTTACCCATCTCTTATTGGGCCTTCAAAACATATTTTTGGCTGATTAAGTAAGCAAATAAAAGTTTAAAATATACTGGAGTGTATGTCTATTGTGTTATGGTGCAAAATCAAGCACAATGGATTTGACTACAATTTACTGAGAACTGTTAAAAGGAAAAGGGGGGCAACAATAATATTGAATACGTTTTCTGAGCCAGGCACAATGGTCCTCTGACGGGGATATTTTCCAGATTTGCAGATAAGGGAGATTATGCACAAAAAGGCTAATAAATATGTCTAAGGTGACATTGCAAGTGGTGAAGGTGACATTCTAATCAGATCTGTCCTTCTCCAAGGCTCCTCTGTTTTTCTGGAACTAGATCTTCTTCTTTAGAGTGTATCAGTCATTATAAACCAGAGAAGCAGGACCGGTTATGTGTTTGGTCTTCTGACCAAACCAAATGCTTCTGGGGGCCAACTGTAAGCCACCAGTTTTCAACCTGGCTTTAAGTTGTCGATGTTGTTTTCATACAGTCAATGCAGTGGGCATGCTGTAGTATTATGCGCCAATATGGGGGCTTCTCTTTTACTTAAAGAAATGCACTATACAATATTCATAATGTTCTCGTTTAGAGGATTTTTAAATATTTACTATGTCCAGACATCATTTTAAGCTATTTATGTCAATTTTCTCATTTAATCCTTCCAACACCTCTATAAGGTAAGCTGTACCATTAGGTTCATCTTAGTGATGAGGAGACAAAGGGATAAGGGGTAAGGAATATTGTAAATGGCAGAGTTGACATTCAAACCTGATCTCCATAGGCTGAGCTCTTAAAAATTATGGCTCACTAAAATGTTATAATTAAAAAGACTGAAGTTTACACACAATCCTGTATTGTCCAACTGAGTACCTGGGCCAATTAATCTTTCACATGAGGTTTGTACCTGCTACTTCTCTCTCTCTAATTCTGCCTATAAAGTCCGTGCCAAAGAACCTCATAACAAATTCCTATTAAAGCACTTGTAATTAAGTCCTCTTGTAAGGTATACAGAAACCTAACTTAAGGTGTACGGAAAGACCTAACTTATAACCTATTCTGCTTTATAGCAAACAGTGTCATGTGGTTCCACCTATGTGCAATGACTCAGAATCCTGTTCATGTCTTAGTTTTCTTTGGAAATAAGCAGAAGTCCTACAAGTATTGCCAAATAAGATTTAAAGTAAAGGAAAAGAAGTTCTCTCTTATTAGATCTGAATTTACATTAGCAGGAATTTAACTGCCAGGTGTCAATTAGGAAACTAAACATTGGTGGGTGATTGAGCGTGGAGGTGAGGGAGGGGGACAGCAGCAGATCAGATAAATACACAGGAAAGAAAAAGACATGTGGCCAAATACACAGGACATGATGTTAATGGAAAATGTAGATTGTAAGACTTCATGATGTTAGGAGACAGTTGCAAATATTGAATATGCACGTGGACAAGGACCAGAAGATGACACGAATAAAGAAAAATATGCATTTGAGGGTGTGCATATGACTGTTTTTTTGTTTTCTGTTATTTCAATAATATCTGAAATAAATATTAAAGAGTAAAAACAAATACTTAAGATTAAGAATCTGGGAAATCAAATAAATATAAGTACAGCAAATAAGTGCAAAATACTATACACATATATAACAATATTCTTTAAAGTGAGAGTGCCTCTTTTAAATTGCTTCTTTGTAGTTAAGTTAGGGGAATGAGAGATAAGATGTCAGTGTTTCTTAGTGTAGTATATATGGCATGATCCTTAATGACTTAGCTACTTAGAAATTGGTTCAGGGTGACTATTCTTGAAGTTTTTTTGTTGTATGTATTTTGGTAACATCTGATCCCTTTCTCATGTCTAGCTGAGTTCTTTGATCTAATGGAAAGTTATTTTTATTCCACATAACTTCTGCATACTCTCAATTATAAAGTATGCTTTTAATATTGTAGGGCAACTAGTTGTATATAGACAGAAAATGTTGTCTAATGTATGTGCATAAGTTAAAGTAAAGTTTGCTGCTGTGGAAGATAAATCCAGAGATTTAATACAATAAGAATTTATCTCTTATTCCATTCAGAGTTCAGTGAGAAGGTGCCTGGCCAGGCAGCTCTTCTCCAGGCAGTAATTCAGGGACCCAGGCTCTTTCCATCCCTGGTTTCACCATCATTGGTTTATGATGCCCAGGCTCTACTTGGGGGCCATGTTCAGTCTAGTAGATAGATCACCGGTGGGAGGATTCATGAATCAACTGGATCCAGAGTAGAATATGTTCTTTTGCCCAATTCTGTTGGTTAGAATCCAGCAACAAGGCCAAACCTAACTTCAAGGGAGGTTAGGGAACATAGCATAGCTATGTATCAAGGAAGAAGAGGAAACAGGGTTTAGTGAGCATGGTTTCTGTCAC
>NW_012141191.1:2032193-2033450 GCF_000956105.1 Propithecus coquereli
CTATATTTACATAAAGATTTAAAACCCTGCCTTCTTAAGCTCAGAAATAAAGGTTACTGTAAATGAGAAACATTTTTCTTTTTTTATTCCAAGACTGAAAAGACAGAGCAAAAAAAGGAATATGTCTATTAGAATGTTTGATTCATTTCTATGTGAGGGAGTAAAGCACATAATCACTTCCTCATCAGTCCCCAGGTCAGGAAAGGGAAGGGTAATTTGCCTCACAGATACTACAGTAGCCTAAGGCAGAGGTTCTTAGTGGCTGTAAGTCACACTTCAGTTTTCTGGTCCTTGATAATGTGATGTGAAGGGTTCAAAAAAATCACTGTTCTGTCATTTCTTAAGGCAGTGTATACAGATTAAAGTTAAAATAATAATTTACTTCACAACAAAAGACACAATGTTTATGTTTGAAAAAGAACTGCTCCAAATTGATAAAACAGCAATGCTTAAAAAACAGTGTTCATCTCACAGCCTTGCAGGGGGCTAGAGTACAATCCAGCACAGAAAATGCCTAAATCGGCTGTCACTGGGGTCCAAACATTTAGCTAGGTGGTGTAAAGAATTCAAAGTTTAAGAATAAATGAGACAATATGAGCAAAAATAAAAGAAAAACAACAACAAATACAGAAATGTTGCAGAGAAGCAGAACACTATTTGTAAGTTTCTAACAGGGACTGTGAGTACAGTGGGCTGGAGAGGTTAGTCCTGGAAAGCACATGGAAGAACGTGACCTCGAAAAGGATTTTGAAGGGAACATGCACAGACTTTGCCAATATAGAAAAAAAGCAAACAAAAACACAGGACCCTGTTTTATTCAACAAAAGTTTATCAAGTGTCAGCCCAGTGCAGGGGCTCACGCCTATTATCCTAGCACTTTGGGAGGCTAAGGTGGGAGGATTGCCTGAAGCCAGGGGTTCAAGATCAGGCTGGGGGACATAGTGAGACCTCGTCTCTCCAAAAAATAAGAAAAAATTAGCTGGACACAGTGGCCTGCACCTGTAGTCCCAGCTACTCAGAAAACTGAGGTAGGAGTCCCCCGTCAGCCCAGAAGTTTGAGGCTGCAGTGAGGTATAATTGTGCCACTATACTCTAGTTTAGGCGACAGGGCAAGACTCTGTCTCTCAAAAAAAAAAAAAAAAAAAGTTTGTGAAGTGTCTACTATGTACCCCATACCATGCTGACCACTGAGGATAGACATGAGATGAAGTCACAAATTACAGACCCGTTCAATACAGCTTTAAATAAGAGTGCTTA
>NW_012141191.1:2033500-2034044 GCF_000956105.1 Propithecus coquereli
TTTTTAGTAGAGACGGGGTCTCGCTCTTGCTCAGGCTGGTCTCAAACTCCTCAGCTCAAACAATCCACCCTCCTCGACCTCCCAGAGTGCTAGGATTACAGGCGTGATCCACCGCGCCCGGCCCATAAATGGTTTTTAAATAGCCATTAATATTATCTCCTTAAAGATAATTTAAAGCTAAAGTTACATACACACACACAATTCATTTTTCCCCAGTATTACTGAGATATAATTGACAAAATTATATATATTTAAGGGGCACAATATAATGTTTTGATATATATTGTGAAATTACCACAATCTAATTTATCCATTTAACTAACATATCCAATCTAACATATCCGTTTAAAACTACTAGAAGAAAATAGAGAAGAAAAGCTCCATAATATCGGTCTTGGAAATGATTTTTGGTTATGACACCAAAAGCACAGACAACGAAAGCAACGATGAAGTAATATGACTCATCAACTTAAACATTTCTGCACAGCAAAGGAAACAATCAACAAAATGAAAAGGCAACCTACAGAATGGGAGAAAATATTTG
>NW_012141191.1:2035640-2042220 GCF_000956105.1 Propithecus coquereli
AAAAAAAAAAAAAAAAAAGTTTGTGAAGTGTCTACTATGTACCCCATACCATGCTGACCACTGAGGATAGACATGTGATGAAGTCACAAATTACAGACCCATTCAATACAGCTTTAAATAAGAGTGCTTAGAATCAATATTCAAATTCTGGCTACATTATTTTCAAGGTGTGTAGCCTTAGGAAAGTTACATGATCACTTTAGGCTTAAATTTCCTTATATCTAAATTTAAGACAATGGCTTTCTGGTGGGGCTATGGTAAGGAGTATGTAGCAAAATATATCTACACTATTAAACACAATGCCTGTTGTATAAATAGTAAATGCTCAGAAAATGAATGGTACTTTTTCTTGGATTGGAGCTTATGTCTAGTGAAATGGAAGGAGATTTCACCAGAGTGCTTGGTTGGGAGACAACCTATAAATGGTTCTCAGTGCTGGTCTAGGAATTTGTACATAATCTATAGGTCACAGAGAGTCCATTCAGGTTCCCACCCAGGTGAGTATCATTGATGAAAGTGATGATGTAACAGACTAGAGCAAAAGACAAGGCAGCCAGCTGGGTAACTGTGAAAGCTTGACATCCTGGAATAGATCATATTGTGATTTTCTGTATGTAGGTAGACGTAGAGACCTTATTTCATAAATAAATGTATGTCATGAACTTAGGGAAATTATGACATGATCCCCAGGGATTTATAAAGTGTCTATACAAAATTAAACATTCCCTTCACCCCACTCTTCGCTATCCCACCCATCCTTCCTTGTACAGAGGCCTCAGATACCTGGAACACTTGTAAGTTTTCAGATTTTTCATCAATTAAATAAAATTATCAAATGTGGAAAAAAAAGATTGTTGTCTTTGAGCTAATTGCACCAAGACTCTATGGCAAAGGTTTCAGTATGACACTTGGATGTTAATGGGAGTACTTTAATTGGTGATATACAAAGGGCTGGCATTCACTCAGCAAATATTAGTTGCATGCTTATGATTCACTTAAGTATTTACACAAGTTCTTTAGAGACAATGGATTGACCTGCTTTGTTCACTCATATATTAGATGCTTTTGGATCCCACCTCAAAAAGGGACTCCAGCAGCACTGTGGCCTTTTCTACGTTGTGCCACTGTGTGAAATGATGTGGGTCTGAGATTGCTCATGCCTTATATATTAAACTGTCAACACAGCTGAGCCCATACACGTCTAATATTAAAGTCAAGTCAAAAGGCAAGTTATTGGGTTGGCTCTTTCAAATCATCAAATCTCTGATGCCATTGGGGAAATCAATTTGTAACTTGAAATCTGTAAAAATGACACCAAAATCAATCAAGATTAAAAAAACACATCCTCTGCTGATCTTGCAAATTCTTTTCTAGTTCCTGTGGGCTGCAGATGAATTTTCATAAGAATAGTACATGTGAGTAGAAACACTATATGGTTGTTGATATGTAAAGTCTTGGAGATAAAAGATTTAAAAAGCACATCATAGATATATGTTCTCAAGAGATATATAATCTCAGTGGAGGGGGAAAGATATACAAATAAGATATACATGATAAGAGCTGACTGGAGACATATATAAAGTGTTGTGGCAGAAGAGAAGGGAGAATAAGTGCAAAGGGGTAGAAGAGACATTTGAGTTGGGCCTTGAAGGATGAGTAGGAGTTTGACAAGTGAGTAGCTGTGTGAGGAGGATGAAGTAGTTCTAGGCAGAAGAAATAGCTTGGTCACAAGTATAAAGGTATGAAAAAGTGCTAGCTGTCAAGAAGCCATGAAGGGCCAGGTACAAGTGGAGCTTGGGGATGTGAGTAATGGGATTAAAACACGAAAGCTGAAATAGTTCTAGCATGCAAATAATCTTATCTTTGGGGCTAAGGAATTTGTACATACAATAAATGAATAATACAGACAGCAGCTTGAGGATGCATACATATGCATGGGTATTAGTACCCAGTGTTGTTAACATGATTTTGTTTAAAATAGCATACGTTTGGGTTGATCAAAATCAAATTTACATTCTTATCTTGGTTGATTTGTGTGTCATAAAAAATAGATTTTCATAAGAACTGACTTACATTGATCCTCCACTGAAGAATAAAGTTATTTTTTCTCTTTTGGGGGACATGATAAAATTTGAAAATCCAATAAGCTTTTATTTCTCATGTCTCAAGACAGCATCTTTCGATTATAACTAGCTTATGCTGGAGATTGAAAATTTAATGAGGAAAGGGGAAGGAGGTGAATTTTACTATGTAGCAAATAAAAGGAGTATGTTAGCCTTGTTGTTTTTATGCAAATGAACCATGTATGCTGTTCAGGGAAGAGCCCTCCACTCAATATCTAAAACAAAAAGCTGAATGTATTGCTTATTAATCGAGGGAAAACTGTACTTCTAAAAGCACAGTGAACAAAGTAAACGGATGATCCTGTAAAGAGTTTTGGGAAGTCTGGAGCTAGAGTTTAAAGGACTTTTAGAAGTGGGAGTGTTTAGGGACGGGCTGCTGTTTATCTCAGAAATCCTGGACACCAGAGAGAGGCTACTGCTGATAGACTGACTTTCAGAGTGTATTTACTGAATGCTATTGGCACATATTGATTACCACTTCTAGGGATTGTATGTTCAACGCTTGGGGATGAGAACAATCAGTGTCTTTCTTTCTTGGGTTTGTAAGATATGCCCTTTTTCCTCAATGGATATGTTCTCAAAACATCGCATGAATATTAAAATATTGATTGTATGCATTTACTGTATGCCAGACACTGTGCTTATTCTTTCATTTACATCATCTTATTTAATCCTTATTTGAATTTTAAGAGATAGGTGTTATTTCTTATCTTCATTTTACAGAAGAAAAAAGCAAAACTTAAGAGACGTTGAGTAACTTGCTAACTGTCACAAAGCTGGTGAGTAGCTCTATTGACTCATATGCAGGTGAGGAGGCACAGTGGCTTCTGGATCATGGTAGAATATAGCTGGGGTAGAATATAGCTGGGAGGCAGTGCTCAGAGGTCTGCCTTAGGGCAGTTCGTGGGTATTTGAGAGACATGAACTCTCTCCCCCACTCCTGGACTATGCTAAGACCCTGTCTCCCAGGGCTCTTCCAACTCTATAGTATTTCTGTGATGCAGCATTATAATCATAAATGCCACATCATAATATCAGAAGTAACATCCAGAAGATTAAACAAGAAGGGAAAATACAAAATTGCTTGTACTCTGTGATTACAGTGATATAAACCTTTAGAGGTACCCGGTGAGCCTATGGACAGCACCTTTACAAATGAGTATGTGTCATGTTGATACGATATTTTTAATTAAAAGTTTTCCTAATTAGATTGCAAAAGATTAAGATCTGGAGTTTTCAGGGATGTGGGGGAGCATGCATTCTCACACAGTGCTGCCAGGAGTGTAAACCGGGACAGTCTTCCAGGAGAGAAATTTGAAATTTCCCACCAAAATTAAACATAAGCAAAATTTTCATTCAATACTTCTATAAATCTATTGTATAAGTAGACTTGTGCACAAAGGAAGGTGTGCAAGGGTGTTTATGACAGTTGTTTGTATAATAATAGAAACAATGGAAACAACTTAAGTCTCCTTCAAGAGAGAAATTTAAATAAATTTTGATAGACCTATGCAGTTGATCACTGATTAACATTTTTAAAAAATGTGAGATTGATCTATCAATCATCTTGAAGTAAAAAGAAGAGAAAATACATTCAGAGAGAAGAGTATTGTAGAATAATATGGAGAATATATTCTCTTTTGTGTTGTGAAAAATATGTGCCTATATCTGATCATATATTAGAATATGAAGAAATAACAACAAAATTAGGAGTGACCAGCTTTGGATAATGAGAAAGCACGGAGGGGCTTTAAATTTTGTTTATGTCTCTTTTGTATTGTTTGAGTTTTTTTATTTTAGAACAAATACATATGGGTTTTTTGTTAATAAAAATAAACTTGGGTTTTAAAAAAATCACTTGATTTTGTGGCAGTTTTATTGCTAGGATAACTCTGTGTATCCTAGTTTCACCCCATCCTAGTTTCCCCAGAACTTTCTTGATGGAATGAATGGTATGATGTGCACATGCCTGGTTAAGAGGACCACAAGAGCATGTCCTTTCTGAGAAAGGGAAGCCGGGTCCCTGTCAGTGACTGAGTGTACTCCCTACCTAGCCCAGACAGCCCAGCAGGAAACAAAGAAGGTCTACCTACTTCCAAAATAAACTTTTTTGGTTTTTGTGTTTATTGTTTCTGTTTTCTTTTGTTTTTTAGACACTCAACATGAAAATGTAGCTATTTGTGGAATTTCTGCAAGTTAATGTCTTTACTTTAGATCAAGGGATGGGATTATGCTTTCAATGGTGGAAATCAGGGAAGAAAAGGGTAGAAATGAACCAGGATTGCTCTGAATTGATTTTTTTTCCCCTAATGTCTCCTCTCTCCTTTTATGCATCATCAGCTGCACGCTGGGTTTTTTTACTTTAGAGTTTGTGGCTTCCCCTCTAGCAACTTTTCTACTCAAAAGAGTTCCCTCCAGTTCACTGGAGAGCCCAATCTTTGAAAAGACACTGGTTTCCCCTGAGCGTGCTCTTAGCTCATCAATGCATATACTTTCATATCTGCTTGTTATAGAAGACTGATCAATCTTAGGCCAGGCATCTGAATCTTGCCATCTGCTATTCTAATTTGTGTGTGTGTGTTGACAGCCTATTTCTTACTCTTCCCACTTTCCCACCACCCCTTTTTTATAAGAGTGAAACATACCTCTTCATCAGTTACAAATATGACTTAGATGCACGTTCTTCTGGACTAAGCAGCATAAGGAATTAAATGTGGATGAGCATGTAAAGCTGTTGTCAAACCCTCGGCTGAAAGCAGGTTTTGATGGGGCAGAGAGGGAAGTGAGAGGACTGAGAAGGAATGGGGCAACAGGACAGAAGAAAAGGCAAAGACAGAGACTGCTCATGAGAATGTTTTCCTTCCGTAGCGTTGCCCAAGGCTAGTTCTAAGTTAAGACTTCACAGTAAGAAGATTTTCTGCCTGCTCTGTGCAGACATGGAATCTGCCCAAATAGTAGCATTACAGGGAACAATTATGGAAGGAATCAAGTACTAGCAGATACTGAGAGAGGCCCAGATCACTTCTATTTCAGGGGTTTGATAATATTGAAAAGGAGAGAGAAAAGAGAAGAGAAAGAAAAATACTCAAAACCAGGCCACAAAAACCATAGTACAGTTTACATGTTTACATTCAACAAGTTAACACTTCTTTCTAATAGAGAGAAAGTCAAAAGTCTAGATTTGAGGCCCTTACTAAGAAGGAGCATTGGGCCAAGTGGTACTCTTGAAGTCCCCACCCCAGGCCATGGCACTGATTGATACCATTAGTTGTCCTTTGGTCCATTCCCATGTGGTTTTTTGAGACCCATTATTCTTATGCAACAGCAATGCCTCATTGCAGAAGGTATTCATCCCTTCCTCTCTTATACCCGCACACTGGTGACATCTGGAACAGTGCCCCCACCACCTACATTTGGAGATTTTTTTTTTTTTAGTTCAGCATATTATGGGGGTACAGAGGTTTAGGTTACGTATGTTGCCCTTGCCCCCGCCATCTGGAGATTTTTATTGAAAAGCTTGCTCCCTGTCTGGATTTTGGCTGAGCTAATGATGGGACTTAACTTTTACTGACAAGGATGTGAGAAATGATTGTGGCAAAGCTATGGTACTGTTGGTCACCACTCATCCAGTGGGGTTCAGAATGAATTGCTGCTGAATTTTCCGTAGTGCATATAGTAATGGGCAAACGAGTAAGGCCTGAAAAATTTTAACTGTGCTTTCTAATTCTACACTTTTGCCTATATGCCCACAGAGGAAACCTCCTGTTGCTATTATTCAAATGCCCCCATCGGTCAAAATGTGATAGATATACTTGCTAAAGAACTGAGGACAATGATAAAATTATACCACCTATATTGTTCATGTTATTAGTGTGTTTAGAGAGTAGTGTTATCAGCTACAAGAATATGATAGAAATTCAAGAGGGAAAGATTTCCCAGCTGTGTGTATTTGGATGTAAATGTGGTTTAAATAAATCATCTTTCATACAAATTCTGGAATTAGCATGAAATTAATAAGCAAGGTTTGGAAAAGGATAGGTTGGTATGTAATAGTAAAAGATATTATGCAATGCAATTGTGCTTGGCTAGGACTACTGTCAGGGTGGTTTGCTGGAGAAGGAGCCAATAATTGTAAAAAGACAGGAAATTAAAAAGCAGAGGAGGAAAGACATTTTCAAAGGGGCTGGATGGCTAGGGGGAGAAATGCCTCCAGCATCACCAAGCTGAGGAGAACATCCAAGAAAAAGATCTGATTCAAGTGCGATGTTTTTCTTCTCTGTTCTTCTACTTTCATTTTCCTTAAGAGAACCTGGCAGAGTACGAACAGGTGGTGAGGAGAACCAGACCCGCAGTAAATGCCGTGGCCTGGACCTTGACGAGTTCAACTATACTGATGTAATACAATACATGAGTTCTGCGTCACAGTGATTCAATTTTGGGTCTCTCCTAAGTTGTGG
>NW_012141191.1:2044100-2045717 GCF_000956105.1 Propithecus coquereli
CTTGGGATTTAGAAGTTTTAAAGGGGTCAGAAAGTTTCAAATCTTAAAAGTTTTATACAAAGAGAAATCCCTTGTGATACAAGCTTTCTTCTTTTTGGTAAAAATACTAAGAATAGTTTTGGCAGCAGAGAGAGAATGTGGCCTGGGATAATCCACACATCCTCACAGCTACCCGCTGCTAGATTCAGCAGAAACTGTGTATCCACGGTGCCTCCCGCCCTCATATCCAATAAGACACATTTTCAGAAATTAATTTGACCTTGGCGTGTTTGTATTGATTCCCATGTGAACTATTACACACACATTTCTTTCAAATACAAGACTTACAAAGCACAGGCTTCTTTCTAAAAATGGGGTCAGGCCATGACCCGCACCTTAGAGAATTATGTCCAGGGTAAATTCCTTTTGAGATGAACTGAATTTGCAATATATTTGGAGTGACATCCCTTCCTAAGAAGGATGTATGATAAGGCTCTCCTCTTTCATTGTGTAATGTAAAGCCTATTATATTCTACTGATAGATAGATGATTTCCAACATGGTAGTTCCAGCTAAGCAATTTCCTCCAGCGACAAACACCAGCATCCCAGACACATTAGTGCCCCATGGTGGGTCCCACTGTCAGGTGAACCACTAAAATTCGCTTCCTATTTTGGGAGACAGATTTGATTAGGGAAGTCTCATAATGGTTCTACAATTTTGTTTAGGCAGGATGTTTATGGAAAAATATTCCCCAAATGGAAAATTTTCCAAATGAGAATATATGTAGATTATGTTTAATTGGTATGACAAGTGCTTCTAGACCACCATAAATCACAGAAATATCTCTCTAAGTCTGCGTCCTGCCCCTTCAGAGAAAGCATGGAATCTGTGATTTCCTTATTGCCTCTTTCTTGTCCAGGACCATTTTGTTTTCTAGTTTTACAGTTCAGTTTCATTTGAGATTAATCTAAACTGCCCAAATCCAGACAGTAGTGAATCTTTCATTTTATTTTACACGGTATGCATTTGGATTTGGTCTCTACTAGAAGAAAGCAAAGTCAAGCACATACAAGAAGGACAAGAATGGGAATATGGGGAGACTCTGAACCTTGGAGGTGCTTGGCTGTTTTGGCAGACAAATGCATAACTGCTTGGTGACTGTCAACTCCCCTTCAGGATCGGGAGTGGTGAGGCCCCTTGCCTTTCCCTGCCCCCTTTAACAATTGGCCGGTTCTAGCAATTCTTTCAGGCCCAGTCTGATCAGTTCAGCCCAGTCTCTCACTTTGGAACAAAGTGCATTTTTAGCTGGTCCATTGCATTTCACACCAAATTGTTCGGTTTCAAGTGTGTTTCCTTTTTCTCCTAAACCAAACTGCTGATTCCTTGAAGACAGGGAGACACTGGAATATAAGAACCAAGGAAAATCAAAGGTTCAATAACTTCTGAAAATTTCTTTTTAATCAAGTTTCATCATTCTAATGCATGAAATTTTGACTTAATAAAAGTTTAACTTGTCCTCTAAAATGTTATGAATGTTTTAAAATAAAAGTTAATTTTAGAATCTAGCTTCTATAGTGGCTGGAGTGTCCCTCAGGGAATAAAATATATTAATTACTTTGACTTAATAGAAGAAACT
>NW_012141191.1:2048944-2049979 GCF_000956105.1 Propithecus coquereli
CAGCCATTCACCAGCAGCCTGGATACTAGACCTGATCAGTGGGTGTTGCTTTGCTTCAGAGATCTCTCCTGGGTCCTCTTTTTTCTCCCTTATGCCATCCTCACTGCCTGCCACCACTGAAACCAGTCATCACTCCTGCCTGCCTCCACAGCGACATCACCGGCTGCCTTCCAGCTTAGCATCCACTTCCCTGCCTTTGGCCTCCACTCTTTACGATATTAGAGATTTATTTTTTCTACTCACAGTTCTCTTGTCCCTTGACCTGTCTCACGGTCTCCCATACGCATTGATAACCCTTAAAACTGTCTCACCTTGTGTTCTTTCCTGTTCTGCTCTTCAATTGCTGGACTTGACGGGAGGAAAGTGTAGTTAGACAGGCCTATTACGGGGCCACACAAATGCAGCCTGGTCGTTCATGTAGCTCCACGAGCCATTTATAATACTTCCATGCAACTCTAAACTCACTCTCACAGAGGCCACTTGTGACCTGTTTTTTTTTTTGTTTTTGAGTCTCCATCCTGCCTTCTCTCACTGCCAAATTATATTATAGTAAAGACCACTGCAGTTCGGCAGGAACGGCTCTGCGTCTTTGGCCACGTTCACCTCCATCCATCATTTCCTTCCTCCCAGCCCTCCTCTCTCTACACCTCATTCCTCCACAAACTTCTGTCTGCCTACCATATCCTTATCCCTGCAGGAAGGTCCTCAGTCTCTCATTCATTTCCAATAGCCCAAGCTCTTCCTCTTCTACTTCTAAACAGGATTAACTCTCACCATCTGAAGACAAAACGGCCAAGCAACTTTTGGTTGAGCACGCTGTCATCTCTTAGTGCTCTCATACTTAGCTCCGTCCCTTCTGTCAAGCTACTATAGTGTAGGGTCCTCATGGGACTGCTGTGTCTTTATCATCAGCACCTCCCTATGTCCTTGGACTCTGGCTTCAAACCATACTGAACCCACACTTCTGATTCTCCTCCAGTTACCTAATGGCTTCTTTGTTACCCTTCAACTCTAAATATGAGTATTTTTAAAAGC
>NW_012141191.1:2065441-2066744 GCF_000956105.1 Propithecus coquereli
CTAATATATTCCCTGCAAAACTGAGGGTATATTCAAGGATATAACACAATAGAAAATTGGAAGTCAAGTGAGTGTTCCTTAATCTTCTTGGAATTGGGGATCCCTGGAGAATCTGATATAGGTCTTCTTACAAGGAAAATGCACATACTCACACACTTACTAATATTGCCTGCAAGTTCAGGGGGTCACAGATTCCCTAAGAGTGTTTCATTGGCCTTTTAGGGTCCATGGGGCTCAGGTTAGCTGTGGAGTCAGGCTTGGTTATCACTACAGTGAAGGACATTGTGTTGGGAAACGACAGAAGATGAAGCCAAACCAGAGGTAACCAAGAGATGGAGAAGGGCTTGGAGTTCATGAAAGCAGTTGGGATTTCCTCCTAATGAAACATTTAAAACCTGTGATATAATTTGGATGTTCAGCCCATACAAATCTCATGTTTGAAATTTGATCCCCAGTGTTGAAGGTGGGGCCTGATGGGAGGTGTTTAGGTCATGGGTGGCAGATCCCTCATGAATGGTTTGGTGTTCTCACCGAAATAATGAATGAGTTCTTGCTTTATTAGTTCGTGAAAGAGCTCATTGTTTAAAGGAGTCTGGCACTACCTCCTCCCTCTCTTTGCCCCTCCCTCTCACCTGCTTCTCCTTCACCTTCTGCCTTCACTGGAAGTTCCCTGAATCCCTCACCAGAAGCTGATGCTGGTATGATGCTTCTTGTACACTCTGCAGAACTGTGAGCAGAATAAAGTCTTTTCTTTATAAATCACTCAGCCTCCGGTGCTCCTTTAGAGCAGTGCAAAATGGATTAATACAACCTGTGATAACTAAATTGGAGAATATTTACAAAACTGAGACTAATACATCAGAAAGGAAATTTTTTAATCTATTGGATGTGAAAGCTTGATATAATTTTGCCTAAGCATCAGGGGGAATTTTGGATTTCCTGAGTCACCTCTGTGCTCAATGAAATGGCACTAAGTAGGAAACCTCACATTTAATCGAGCTGAATAGATTTACATTGAATTGGGAAGAGTTAAGTACCGTTCTCTACAAAATATAGGCTTATTTATTTCTAATATTTTCTCTACCAACACTACAAAAACACAAAGTTTTGGCTAGTTCAATCTCATAAGTATAATTGCTTGCCTGAAAGTGTCAGGCACTTTGCTAGGCTCTAAGAGGAATAAGCTCGAGAAAGAGATATAAAAACAGCTGTGGTATATGCCGTAAGTGAGGTCTAGTTATAAGGGAAAGATGAAAAGAAGATTTGATCCTGCTTGGTGGAATCCACGAAGTCCTTGCAGAGG
>NW_012141191.1:2066794-2069210 GCF_000956105.1 Propithecus coquereli
AGAGTGATTAAGTAACTTATCCAAGGTTACGCCGGTGATAAGAGGTGAATCTGGGATTTGAACCCAGGCAGCCTTACTCTGGGGCTGGTCTATACTGATTGTCTTTATCATAAACATATAGCATCACTGTAACCAGGTACTGTTGCTAAAGACCACTATTACAAAGATAATTTGATCAGTCGTACTTGGTATGTGAAAGAATACACTAAATTTTAAATTAATTTTTTTTATTTATTAGAAAAATCACATTATAATTATTTATGCATGAAACTTTATCAATTATTGTTGAACTCAATGAATATAAAATTTGTGGATTAAATAATAGCAAAAAGATTACTTATGAATGAATTGAGTACAATAAAGTGATTCCTTCCAAAGCTAAGAGAGCAGTGTTTTAGTAACTGTCCCTGATGTATAAAATGTATTTATAAAGGTAAGTTTAAAAAGCTCAAAACGTAATTGTTATCTAGCCTTGGATACTAGCTGGTACCTCTGTTTTTACTGATAGGAAAATAAGATGTAGTCAGATTTCCAGTCAGAACAATGACATTCATTATTCTCACTCTGCTTCTCCTTAAAATCACTGATCTCTTCCTAGCTTTAAATAGAGACTTTCCAGGCCATATCCCCTCTCCCATATACGCCCCTTCTCTCTACCCTCTGTCTCCACCTCTGCCCCTCATTCTCCGCCCACCCATTTTCCCTCCAGTGTCTGCCCTCCGGGAGCAACAGCACACACTGTGGGATGTGCCAGCTCTCTTTGCCTGTCTTCAAGCCGTAGAGCTCCCATAGGCTCTCACAATGACTATCTGGGGCAAACTGAACTCTCGTGACACTGCTGTTATGGAGAAGAATGAAAACTGGTCAACACAAGCACAGTGTGAATTTTCACAAGCTTTTAAACCTTGCCCATTTGATACAAATTTCTGTAAACCATTTCAAATAGTTAAAACAAACAAGTAAATTCAGTGAACTGGTTGGTGAATTAGCTTTCAGCAAATTGGCTGTACATGAAGTGATTGTCCAGCCAGCTAGTGACATGATGAATTATCTTTGGGACATTGGCCTTGAGGCTGACCTGGCTCCTGCCTTCCTAGTTGTGCAGTTCCTCCTTCGATACCAGGAGCTCTCTCAGCATCCTTTGTGCTTAAACTGATTAGCATCTGTCACCTGATAGAAAGAGTTCCAACTAATACCTCTGAGCCTGCTGGATTTTGGATTCTCCATTGAAATTTCTCAGGCCACAGTGATCACTGACTTCCATATGGCCAAATCCAGTGGCTACCTTTCTATTCTTATATTTCTTGATAATTCTATTGCTTTTTTTTTCCTTGTTGACCAATCTCTGCTACTTAAAATCTCTTCATTTGGTTTTTTGAATCCTTCTTTCCAGGATCTGTGGCTTTTCTTGCTGTTACTTCTGTCACCTTCATAAATCTTTCTTTGGCCACCCATGCCCTTTAATAGGGTCTTTCTCCAGGACTCAGCCCTTGACCCTCAGGTTATCTTACTTTACATTCTTAGGTGTGCTTATCCATAGCTACAGCTTCTACTCATCCCCAAATTTGCAACTCTTGTTTTGGTCTTTCTACTGACCTCCAGACACATGTTTAACTCTCTGCTTTTTATCCCAATTTGGTTATCTCGCAAGCACCTCAAACTCATCATCATCCCTTTCCAAATCTTCCTCTTCAACATTGCCTATCCTGGCAAATAGCACCATTGTTCACCCAGTATACCTGCGGCCTCAAGGCCATGTGTGGCCCTCCAGATCCCCAAGTGTGGCTCCTTGACCGAATCCAAACTTCACAGAACAAATCCCTGTATTAAAAGGATTGTTCTATAAAATTTGGATGCAGTCAAAGGCCACACTCAAGGATCCAGAAGGCCACATGAGGACCCAAGGCAGCAGGTTCCCCACCCCATGAACAAACATCAATCTTTATGGATCTGTCTGTGGGCTTTGGGGGGAATTCTAAGGTGCAATTTTGGCCATGTCACCTCCTTGGGTAAAAGTTGTCCTTAGATGTCCACTCCTTTCAGAACAAGGAGTCATCTTATTAGCATGAATAGAAGGACCTTATAAGCTGGTTCTGCTTAGCTGTCTAACATTGATTCTTTCACTTTCTGAGATGTATCTGTCACTCCAGCAATAACATTTCCTGCATGCACTATGTAGATTAATGCACCTAAGGCTTTGCACCTGTTCTGTAAGGCCCGCGGGAAGCATCACCTCCTACAGGAAACCTTCTCTGTTCATCCAGCCTCACATAGTGTTTCTCTTTTGTGTTCTTGTATCATCTTGTACATACACACATCTTTACCTGAATGCTTATCATACCCTTCTGGAATAATCTGTTTACTTTTCTGTCTCTTACACTAAAGCCCAAATTCTATTCACTTTATCTCCCCAGAA
>NW_012141191.1:2069260-2071032 GCF_000956105.1 Propithecus coquereli
TTTTTCCTCTTTTTTTTTTGCAACTCATTTTCTGTTATTTCTTTGTATGAAAATGTAACACTCAATGAAGCTCTTGAATCCCTTCTGCCATTTACCTCATTTTTTTCAAACAAGATGATAAGAAGAAAGTGAAATGCTATTGACATACCATGTTATTTGTGATCATGCCTTTAATCAATTCCTAGTGAATGATTCCAGGTCATGTACATGAAATTTCAATCTGTGCAATCTGTTATTTTACTTTGTCAATCTCTTAAATAGTCAATTTCCGAATATTTTGTGCTTAATAAGATGGCTAAATTTACTTTTATATAATCAAAGATATAATTTATTTAAGTTTCACTTTTAAGCTTCTACATTGATAGTCCATTTAACTCTTTCCTTAAAAACATTGTTTTAAAGAATATATAGATATGAAAACATTATATTTTTATTTCTTCAGCCACAGCTTTAAAACTACTGTGTTGAAGGAAGGATACGGTCCATTTTGGCAAAATACCATAACCTTCTGGTCACTCCTGCTTAAACTCCAGTGTCGTATCTGAATTGAGGTTCTCTTCCCTTCCCCTAGGAGATCTTGGCTGCTTGGCCTTTGGTGACAAGAAGGGGACCTGGTTTCTAGATTCTCATTCCCTCTTTCTTTTTGAGGACTAGTCCCTTAGGGAGACTGGGCCTAGGTTCTAAGGAGAGAGAGAAGTAGGGGAAGCAGAGTCTGTTATATAACTAGGCTTCTCTGGTTCCTTCTGGTTTCATCTTATGCTCTTCTGAGAGAATGGTCTCTGAGTAAATTCTTTATGTTTGAGGAAGGAGAATGATGGCTTTGTTCATCCTCCTTTTGGTGACCCCTGTTGCTGCCGACTCCTGCAGAGAGGGACAGCTGGTTTCCCTAGAGTCCTTCCAGAAGCCTTTGCTCCCCATCCCTTCTCGTGGTGCCATATGTCCTCACTTAGCTCTTCCCTTTGTCCTTCTTGCTCCTTCATGTGGGGCCACAGATATCACAGGAGTCCACTTTTATGTCCCCTGACATCCTCTGGGAACTTGGAAAGGGCTGCCTCACTGATTTTCATCATAAGTCTACTGGACTTTAGTCCGTTTAAGACCTGCTGACACAGGCTATGCTGAAGGCCTTCCTGCTGTCAGACAACTCTAGCCCCCAAATGGGTACCAGGTTCTATAGTTTATCCCGCATTCTAGGGGATAAGTGTTAACCACACCTAAGAACTATCTCACCATGCTCAACTCTGGCTCAAGAGTCAACCAGCCAGCCTTTCTCACCAACTGCTATAAAAATGCATCTCCTCCACCTCTGAAATACTTGTCTTTAGAAACAAATTATTCTCACCTCTCACTTCTACTTGGGGCAGTGATGAGTAACCTCTCACCAGAAAGAGCGCACACCTTGGAAGTCTGAAGCTTTCCTGTAGGCTCCTTATTCTGAGGACTGAGGGAAAAGAGGGCAGGAGGAAAGGTTGGTGAATGGGGGACTGGTTCTACCATCTCTTAACACATCCCTTGAGAAGAGGAACAGACTTGGTCTCATGTTGGTAGTACAATTTTGAACCTTTGCTGCAATATAAAGGGTCCCACTCAACATGCTGTTAGACGTGTGTGTGCGCACCTGTGTGTATGTGTGTGTGTGTGTGTGTATGTGTGTACATGTGCAATACCTTCTCTTCCATAGATTTTAAGAGATTTTGAGGCAGAAACAATGTCTTGCAGCTGTTTTCATCCCTACTAACTACCGTGTAACAACAAAAATGATCACAAAAACA
>NW_012141191.1:2071082-2073513 GCF_000956105.1 Propithecus coquereli
ATTTTATTTTTTTCTCTTTTTTATTTTTTTATTTCAGCATATTACAGAGGTACAAATGTTTAGGCTACATATATTGCCTTTGCCCCAAGTGTGCCCATCCCCCAGACAGTGCGCACCATACCCATTAGGTGTGAATATTGTAAGTATTTTAGAGACAGGAATTGTGACTGAATTCCTGACCCACAGTAAGTACATAGTAAAGGTTTGTTTTTATTAATTTTAAAAAATGAAGTGAATGGAACCTCTTTGTAAAATTCACACCTTGATGACAGCTTGAAAGACCTAGGCTTAATCCACGTCACTACCTATCCTGAATCACAGGTTAACAGTCTAGACTTTCTCCCCGATCATGACTCCTGATCCAAAATACTGGGGCTTCCAGTTTGTGAGAATCTTATACGCTTCACTTCTGATCCACTTTATTCCTTGTCCCTTTACCTTTGTGGTCTCTAGCCTGCTGTCACCTTGTTCACTGGCCACTGTTACCTTATCCTCTGACTCATTCACTTTAGAGAAAGTGTACTAGAGAAGCTTTTCAAAACTCCACCACCCCTGATTTCTTCTCCTGGGCTTCTTTCCTTTTATCTCCTGTTGTATATTTCTCATTAGCCTCTTCCCTACTTGCCAATGGAAATTAGAAATTAAGCAGTAGAGGACAGATTTGGATTTTTATATCATTGTGTATTTTTCTTTCCTACCTTCCTTCTTAATGGAAAAAAAATCCATAGATCTAGTAATATCAATAAAGAGTCAAATCTATTTGTCTAAATGAAACAAAATAACTGATTAGAGTAATTGCCTCTATATAGATTTTTTTTTTTTTTTTTTTGGTCCTGTCAAGACACAGTTTTCAATTGGCTTTCCTGGTCTACCTTTGATCTGTATGCACGCCTACGTTCTGCACATCATTTGTTGCATGTAAATAACATTTACCTACATACTCTCCCTTCCAAGGCTGCATTTCCCAATCTCCACTTCTATAGAATGAATTTGGGAGGTCTTGTTTCCAGCCATTGGTGACTGGTGATTATAAAGAGAACGCTTTGCAAACTGGAGGGCTGGGGATTTGACCCTGCAAATGTGTTTTATTTGGAAAGCACACTACTTGGAAAAAATTATTTTATAGTCAACATATGAAAATTAGAAGATTTTACACACAAAAAAATCAGCAATAGATGATTGGCTTTATGACCTAGCAAAAATCAGCTGGGGCTGAGTAACAATGACTTTATCTGTACAGGTATTCACTCCCAAATAGACCACAGTCCTTACCACTCCCTGTTTTCTCTCTGATATGGATGTGCAGTGCAAGCCGCCATTCATCTCTGTTCTTACACTGTATTGTCTTATTGTAGAGAAATACTTCCTGTATCCATGGCTTTTTTAGTTATGAGAAAATGAAAGATAGCTGGACAGGGCAATTTATTTCAAGAAAATCTGGAAGCTAGCTTCTTTCTTTGTGTCAGTGAACTATATTCATACATACCAAATAAAAAAAAAATGTATCTGAAACTTCACCCAGGTATCTTCACTCATGTAAGTTACTTTCTTATTTTTGTAGGCATTTAAGTTTGTGACTTTGCAAAATATAAAAATCATGTTATTACCTTATCCCCCGACTCATTCTTTTTAGAGAAAGAATACTAGAGAATCTTTTAAAAACTCCACCACCTTTAATTTCTTCCTGCTGTTATTAACATTATAGCAACACCCCCCAGGAAGTAACTGTTGCCAGTAAAAAGTATAATCCAGGTAGGAAAAAATGTGAGGGCTGAAGAAGGGTGTCAGTGACACTGGTGTTGCAAAGAATGATGAAGAGAGGCTTTGGTTTAAACTTTCAGCATCTCTAAATCACCATTCAACACCCACTGCTGTCTTATCCTTTCCACCCAAGTAGAATGTGGGGTCTGGATTCAGAGAGAACAGGTGGTATAGGATCTGTCCTAATTTACTCTTTGATACTAAGAAGTAGAAAAGAGTGAAAACAAGACCACAAAGGAAGATAGCAGATAAGCTGCATATTCAGAAAGTCGTTGTAGTGTGTATGCCACTTTGAAATAGAAGTGTCTGGTGGCTTCAAAGCCATGCAAGCAATACCACTAAATATATAATGATATGACAATGGGTGATAGTTTTTACTTTGACTTGCTTTGCCCATTAAAGTAACATTTTTGGCAAGCCATTTTTGTATCCTCTATATAAAGATATTAACAGTTCTTCCTCTAAATGAGGTATGTCATAGTGCACTTATTTTTAGCTTCAGCAAAAGCAATTCTTTAGCAGTTTGTCATAACATTACACAGCTATTGGTAAGATAACTGTGTACCTAACGAAAATTACGGTTTTATTTCCTTTATTCTCCGACATTGTGCCCTCCACTTACCCAGGGTGATTTTTCAAAATTTTTCTTCTGCAGAATGCAACTACAATG
>NW_012141191.1:2073563-2074936 GCF_000956105.1 Propithecus coquereli
GTAAGGTAAACAAAAAATGACAACCTTGTAAAAGTCAATGTATGATAACCCTTGTGGCACTCCCAGGAGACTAAAGACTACACTTTAGTCTGCTAGTCCTAAAGTCAGGGGAAACAAAAAAAGCTAAAAATTTAAAATCCAAGTGAAGTTTTGGGCCTGAGCTGAGTATATTTTAGAATACTTAGAATATTAGTTGGGTCTTTAAGTTGACTATTTGATTGTGGGAAAAACTAGGTTTTCCTAATGCAGGAATGACACAAGATCCTGTCTATGTGTGTGAAAATTCAGTTATTCATTGTACGGTCATTGGTTGTTTAACAATGGGGATATGTTCTGGGAAATGCATTGTTAGGTGATTTCATCAATGTGAGAACATCATAGAGTGTGCTTACACAAACAGATGAAATAGCCTACCACACACCCAGGCTGTATGCTATAGCCTATTGCTCCTAGCCTACAAACTTGTATAGCATGTTCCTGTACTGAATACTGTAGGCAACTGCAACACAATGTGTTTGTATATGTACATGTATCTGAACACAGAAAAGGTACAGTAAGAGTACTGTATAAAAGATTAAAAATGGAATACCTGTATAGGACACTGACCATGAATGGAGCTTGCAAGACTGGAAGTTGCTCTGGGTGAGTCAATGAGTGAGTGGTGAGTGAATGTGAAGGCCTAGGGCATTACCGTACGCTACCGTAGACTTTATAAACACTATACACTTGCCTACACTAAATTTATAAAACAATTTTTCCTTCTTTAATAATAAATTAACCTTAGCTTACTGTAACTTTTTACTTTATAAACTTTTGAATTTTGCTTAGCTTTTTGACTCTTTTGTGAATAACTCCTAGCTTAAAACACTAACACATTATACAGCTGTACAAAAATATTTGCTTTCTTTATATCCTTATTCTATAAGCTTTTATCAGTTTTAAAATTTTTCTTTTTTACTTTTTAAACTTTTTTATTGATAACTAGGACACAAGTACATACATTGGCCTAGGCATACACACAGTCAAGATCATCAGTATCCCTGTTTTCCACCCCCAAATCTTGTCCCACTGGAAGGTCTTCAGGGGCAATAACACACATGGAGCTGTCATCCCCTGTGATAACAATGCCTTCTTCTGGAATACCTCCTGAAGGACCTGCCTGAGGCCCTTTTATAATTATTTTTTTTAAGTAGAAAGACTAGACTTTTAAAATAATGATAAAAATAATAATACAGTAAATACATAAGCCAGCAACATATTTATTATCATTGTCAAGTATTACGTACTGTACATAATTGTGTGTGCTATACTTTTATGTGACTGGTAGCTCAGTAGGTTTGTTGACATCAGCATCGCCACAAACACGTGAGTAA
>NW_012141191.1:2076393-2078213 GCF_000956105.1 Propithecus coquereli
CCTACTGGACATTTCAACTTAATTTTCCTATGATGTCTTTCATTTTAGCTTGGCTAAAATGTAATCAGTTATCTTTCTTCAAAACATTTCCCCTTTGGCATTCCTTCCCCAAATGATTTTTTCATTTCCGAGTTTATTTTATCTTAATTTTTGAGGGAAAAATATAAGTACTAGTTGAGACATACTCCTTTGGCTTGTGCTAAAATAATCATATGCAAAGTCGGCTATCACTTCAGCTTTTGAAATATTTTCTTCTTAGAAAGTACATTATATTGCAGACGATTATTGCGATCTGGTTTATCTTTAAGCGCAGTAAATGCAGAATGGTTTTATTTTTAGAAATTTTTAATGCAAAGCAATGCTCAGATCATGTCAATTATTTGCTAATCAAATTCATTGTCCTTTTACAAGTAAAAGCTCACAAATAAGAACAGTTATTTCAAGAAATAAATTGGTCTTCCTAGGTAATAAATCTAAAAACAAATTAAATTTTAACTCAAGCTGTCCTGCGGCCATTTCAATATAATTTTTACCTTAGATAAATGTAGAAAAGGAATTTAGGCAGTTTCTGATGTGCTTGTCTCCAAAGCTACTTTACTGGAAATTAGCAATTTGCCTCTCCCTGTGGCCCTCCATGAAATTTTCCAGGAGGAACATATGCACCTCCATCTATACATAGCCATAGATCATTCTACCAAATTCAGAGGCAACACTTGCAACTATATCTTAAGGAAGAATGATTTTGTAAAGTACAATTTATTTCTTGCATCACCACCAAATATAAGACTTATAAGGTAAATATACTGCCTTTCTATATTCTTCACAGTTTACCACTTGGATTCTTTGTTTCTCTCTATTTTGCTCGCTAGTCCTTTTCAGTGTAAGCAGGTTCTGGGATATGCAAAAAATCCTGCCTATTGATGGCACTCATGAAGATTGCTTACATGGTGGCAGTTGCAGACAGTAGTGTTACAGTTCACATATCATAAAGCAGTTGGTGATACAGTGGTTTTCTATTTTCTGTTCATACTTATCATCAACATACATTCATGGCACAGGATAGTCAAGGCACTGTGGGAAATGCAGAGTTATGAGATAAGGTACTTAAAAGTCTGGTTGTGAAGAAAGAACAAAAAATTAGAAAGGCAGATAAAGCACCATTGACAAGTGGATGGTTCAGTCAAAAAGTGTTCAGAGGAAGAAGCCCTTCTAGCTACTCTTCCTTTCCATATCTGTGGCTTTTTGACGTGGTTTTTTATTTTCTTGTGCCCATTTACTCCACCAGTTACAAGATGCCTTTGCCCTTTCAATACCTGTTTTCCATGTGTGATGCCCTTGCCATATTTTACATCATCTTTAATTTTTGTGTTTCTTACACTCCACTCTGATTCAATGCTTTTCTCTTCAATGGGGAGAATCCATTTAGATATTGTGTTTGGAGAATTCTTTTATGCACATCACATTCAGTAAATCTGGGCGGCAACAAAAGAGCTTTGATTGTTCCTCTTCGAGTCCTCACAATTAAAAAGTGTGACTTGCTATTTGGCCATAAATGTCCTTTAAGCATGACAGTGATAAAACTATTAAGGACATTTATTCTGTGCTTTTTTTTACAAGTTCCTCTGTCAGAAATGAGATCTTTCCTCTCTCAACCAATCTCCATCTGGTTAAATTCTACTGACACTTTTAAGACTCGGTCCAAGAGCTACTTCCTCCAAAAAGCCTTCTGGGATGCTAATCTAGTCTCAGTCAGATGCTTGAAGCTGCCACATGACACAGCTCCAGGGGCCACCATTTTCTCCCTGTCTATGCAAATGGCA
>NW_012141191.1:2078263-2080285 GCF_000956105.1 Propithecus coquereli
GGGTGAGGGAGAGAACGATTCAGATATCTTAGGGGAGAATGTTCCAGAAAATGAGTTATGAGGCCAAAGTGTGCCTGGTGTGTTCGAAGGATAACATGAAGGCCAGTATAATGGGAGCTGAGTAGGGGGGAGAGGAAGGTACAGGCAGAGGGGCAAACTGGTGTGTGTGGAAGTTGGAGGAGGTGAGTTCTATAGCTTCTAATAGAAGGCTTAGGACTTTCTGATCCCTCTGCTGGCATTTTCCCCAAACACTCAATAGTTCCCCCATTTTCGTATCTCATAGAAAACATAGAGTAAATGTTTTGCCACAGCTTCCCCCAGAAGGGATGTGGTGACTCATTTATTCATATCCCAGCAGGCAGAAGCAACATAATCTCCATATGATTTCAAATTTTTGTTTCAAACTCATAAATCTTTGAAATGGAGATGATTTTAGTAGCCTTCAAGTAGTAAGGAAGCAATATTTCGAGTTGTTAAATGTTCTCTGTATGCTATATCCATGTGGCATTAGACACGATGAGTATGAGTTATTTTTCTCTGGAAGAGGTTTTTACCCCAAAGACACTCAAGGGAAATTTTTTGGAAAAAAAGGCAGGCAATTATATAATAACTTTCTTAAAAACAAAAGATGGAGAGATAAAGTGATGTGTTTGTAGGTTTTATGTTTGTTAGGATTTTTTTTTAACATATGTGCATCTTCTTTGGCCAAACATTGAAGTATGTATGTTTGATATATTTGATTCAACATATTGGCATTTGAGTTTCCTCTTCTAATTAACACAGATGGTATAGCCAAGCCTGATTATTCCACGTGATTCTGTCTACAGCACGGATACACAGAAACATGTGCTTGTGTGTGGCCGAGTGTGTTTATGGCCCATTGTGTTCAGTATTGTTTGCATTACACTTTGAATTTAAAAGAAGAGTTACCTGAAATTTATAGAGGTTATCTGAAATTTATAGAGATTAAATAATTTTGCCCAAGTTGCACTGCTTATTCGTTGTGGAGCTGCAATATTAGTTTATATTGCTCAGACTCAATTTCTACTTAAATGAATTGTCATCTTCTTTTTAACTTTCTTTGATCAATATTTAACTAGAGCCGAGTAGAAGGCATAAATTGTTAATAGGTTAATAGCTACTAGGTGTACAACTTTACTGGATATGACATCATAGACTAATTTAGGTAGTGTGGATTTAAAAGTCCTGGATTCAAATGTTAGCTTTGCCCCTCATGAATGATATAACTATGATCAAGTCATTTTTATAATTTTGAGCTTTCATTTTTTTAATCTATAAAATGAAGATAATCATATTTACCTTGGATAGTTGTTGGGAGAATCAAATTGGGGCATATTTTAGACTAAGCCTTCAGTTTTTGTTAGTTAAATATAGGTAGGATCTTTTTCTTGTGTGTGCTTGGCAAAGCATGTTTCTATATCAAAGATTAATAGTCTAAGTTATGTCACAACTTTAAGATTGCATGTAATGCGTCTTGCTGTAGAATATTATAATTAGGTTTTCAATAAGAAAAATTCATTACCAGTCTTGCATGACAAGTTATATTAACCTCATTTAACCCAGTCAAGTGTTCTGTAGTGCCAAATGCAGACATTTTTTGACAATCTGTCCTCTTAGTCTTTGCATAATTTAATTATTTCAGTTTCAACAATCTGTCTCTGTGCTCTTCAGCTTATATCTTCTCTAACTAAGCTACTTGATTCCTCCTACCTCCAAAAGAATAACTAAAAATAGCATATCTTTAACCCAATTTCTTTTATTCCTTGGCTTCCATCTGTAGTCAAATATTAAGTGTCAGTTAAATGTTAGGCCATCAAAACTCTAATTTTTGTTTCCCTGTAATACTTAACAGCAATATTGAAGTAGCAAAGGATTAATGGCTAATAGGGTGGCTAATAACTAAATTTTGATCAGAGTTTTGAGCTTCTAAAATATATATATTAATGGAAAAACAGAATGACTTTGCTTTGATTAGTAGATTAAATCGATATTGCTTTAGTA
>NW_012141191.1:2084999-2085240 GCF_000956105.1 Propithecus coquereli
GTGATTTTCTCATATAAGTATGATAATAATTATAAAGAAATTTGTCATGTCATTAAATTCTTAGAAGCAAGGTACAAGGCAGTCAACATTCAGAGCCTTTCTTGAGAATACGTAACATGTACCCTCTCAAGTGACTTGGTTTTTAGTTGTGGCCTTGACTTGAAAAATGAATCTCCAAGTTACTATGCAGTAAATCTCAAAATCATTTCTCTTAGAGTTTATAGCAGAGCAAGTTGAAGGT
>NW_012141191.1:2085954-2087979 GCF_000956105.1 Propithecus coquereli
TATATCTACTCAGATTTCCTGTAGTCTTTGCTTTATGAATTTTAATACTAAATTGCATTCACAGGTATCATAATTGTTAAATTTGCAGTGGGTTGAACTTGTAATCATCATCCTAGTATACTATAGATAGTTATGTTTTTCTCTCAAAAAATATCTTTTTTCCCAGTGGATAAAGATATCCTTTTACAATCATCTCTAAGACCAATTTGTTTGGCCTAATACTGTTATTACACTTCGTGGCATATGTTCCTCTCCTATTTATTTGGACAAAATGTATTGACTCTCCTAGCTACATGATGTTTTAATTAGCATTTTCACTTCTTCTCACTTACCTTCCCTCCTATCTTTCCCTTCACAATTTGGTTGCTTACATTTTATTAGTTCTGATCTTTTCATTTATATCTTTGAATATATCTCCACTTTTGTTATTTGATCAGCTATATATGATACCTTTTCAATCCCTACCTCTAAAAAGAGAGGATATCAGTATACATACACTACCATCACTTTCTCCCTCATTTAAATGTTGATAATTATACACTTTCTCCATTTTATGATTCTATTACTATAATGGTCATAGGTTTACTTATTTTTTTCCTTATCTTAGAATTAGATGGCTTCAATAGGCACTGCCATTTGCTGTTTTTATTCTATTTTTCTCTCCCTCTGCTGAAATTCATCCTATGACTTTTGAGAAATTTCAAACTCCTTCAGGAAAGCTTTCTTGGAACATTATTCTCTGAGTTCTTGTTAATATATGTTCAAAAATGCTTTTCTCTGTCCTTTATACTCAAATGATTGGTTGGCTGGGTAAAAATTCCTAAGATCTTCCCAGGCCCTACTGTGCCATGTGCCAACTGTATATTCTACTCTGGAGAATTCTGTGAACAGTTGGCCGAAGACAAGAGAGGAGATTAAAAACACATAAAAATCTAAAATATAATCTCAAAAAGCAAAGCATTTTAAAACAACATCCAATATACCTCAGATGTATCTGAAAGCATTATCACAGCATATCACATAGTAATGATATCCATTATATATCCCAGGGTATTAAGAAAAATGTGAATTATTTTCAATGTTATTTATAAAAATTTAGGCAAATGTATAATTTGTTTTAGAAATATTCTTCTAATAATTAGAGAACTATTCCTATGTTCTAATATTGCAACTATCATCTGATAACTTTAGCTGATTTGAAAATTTTGTTTTGTGGAATTTTTTATTTTCTTAGGATTCAGGAAAAAGAAGGTAGTGTTGCTCAAGTGGGACAAAAAATGTGTCATAATAATATCAGAAGATTTTTTAAACTTCAGAAAATTCTGTCACACCACTCCATGTAAACCCCATTAGAAAAACTGTAATTAAATATCAAACTAGATATATTACCAGGAGGGGAAGGAGGGAGCCTTGCTGGCTGGATTTCTCTTGGTGAGGTGGCTCTTGATCTGGGTAGATTTTTGTCAAGGGAGAGAGGAGGGGAGAATATTTTCAGATCCTGGAAAATGAAATGTTGGTTGGAAAGTGCCACATAATCAGTACACCTTGTGAGGCCCTTGTCAACAGTATCGATGCTCCTTCCAGCAGGTCTGAGATACGAGTCATAAGCATACCTTTGTCCAGAGGCAGCATTTTCTATTTGTGAGGCCTTGAATCAGCAGAGTTGGCAGCAAATAAAGTTATTTCTTCAGTCTGTTATGTGATTAGAGCACCTGAAACAGGCAGAATTTCAAAATGCTATCTTAACCTGATTTCCATTCAGACTGGGGATTGGTTTGAAAGAATTGCTCAGTACCCAGCATGGATCTTTTGAGGGTTTCTGTCAAGTGGTCTGCATAGGACTTCAAGAAGCTTTGGACCAGAGTTCCCTTATGAGGACGAACAGTTGAGTTTGATTTCTATTACCCTTTTCTCAGCCAGTACAAATTCTATTGCCCTGGCTATGTGTGTGTGTGGGGGAGGGGGGGGCAAATGTTTAGTGATAGGTGTGTGTCAGTAAATAAATTATGAACTGCTTAAAGGCAA
>NW_012141191.1:2088029-2088953 GCF_000956105.1 Propithecus coquereli
TATTTCTCCTCATTTGCTGTTTATCTTGGAGCATCTTAGTGATATGAAGAAGGAAATTTAGATTTTTTTGCCTATTCAATTTATGAATATTTCATTTTATGGCTTCTCATAGCCAATATACCTATACACATTCTCTTACTTGTTTCTAGTGTTTTTAGCTGGAATTTATTTTGACGTGAGATAGAGATCTAATCTTAATTTTTACCAGATGGTTTCCCAGTTGTTGCAACACCATTTGATTTATCTTTTGCTGATCACCATGCTACTTACATCATAAACTACAGCCCTATGTATCTTTGGATTTGTGGCTAGACTCTATTCCTTCCCACTGATCTTTTTATGCAACAGAACCACAATATTTTAATTCCAGTAGACTTATAATAAAACTAGTCTTCATACCCTCTTTGCCATCAGAATTCTTTTCTAAAAAGTTTCTGTTTGTGCACATTTATTTTTCCATATAAATTAAACAAACATCTTGGTATAGGTAAAAAAAAATATTGCAATTGTATTTAAGGTTTGCGCATCAGTATTTTTAAGTGTTATTCATTTGTGATTGTAGGGGGAGACTATTTCATTGGATTTTGGCATCCATGTTATACTGGCTTCATATAAATAATTTGAAAGGTTTTCCTCTTTTTCTATTCTTTGGATCTGTTTCAACAGTACTAAAGGCATCTGTACTTTCAAATTTTATATAGTATTGGAGCTCTGTATTCCTTATAGTTTTATTTCACCAGGGAATTATCTAAGACTGGTGATTTTTCAAAGGTATAAGAGGGGCTGGGGGGAATGACTCTTCTATTTCCTCAATTTTAATTCCACCAGGTAGGATATTAATATACTCTGCTGATCTGGGCCAGTTCTTGTAAATTGTAGTTTCTTAGTAAGCCATACATTTCATACAGATTTTTAAATTTATTT
>NW_012141191.1:2089003-2090076 GCF_000956105.1 Propithecus coquereli
AAATGTCCCTAGGTAAGAGATCTAAAGCATAAGTGTTTATCTGAAGTAACAATTTGAAGCTAGAGGTTTTATGTGTGCATACCTAACATAAAATTACTTTTATTTCGAGAATTCCAAGATCATAAACTCCAAAGGCTTTTGCTGTTTAAGGCTTGAGCTTTGCCCCTGCAGCTCCCTACGGTTCATTCTCATGGTGCTAAAAGGAATTTACTCCCAGCGTTTTAACATTGGCCTTGTATGAAGATGGCTACATGCACCTCAAGTTGCAAAACACTAAAGGAGTTTGGAAGGAAACACCCTAAATTAGACTATGTGTAAGTCAGTGAGGTTGCTAAGTTACAGGAGGAAATGAAGGCAGTCACTGCACTTGTTGGGTCACATTTTAGGGGTACAGAATTTCATTTCCCTATTGGGAGATGTTGTCATAAAAAAGCATGGACTTCTGGGTCAAGTCCATAAAGGTGTCAAGTTCACTTTGCTGTTTATGAGCCAAAGACCTAGGACAAGTGACAGAACATTCCTGACCCTTCTTTGACTTAGCTGCAAAATTACCCTGAGATAAAGGTAGAGTGGAGTGAATAGTAATGTGTCCCAAGGCACCAGCATTATGGGGGTACAGACATTTAAAAAAATGAAATTTTAACAGTGCCATTTAAAATAATGTGATATTTACATGTTGACAGCATAAGCACCAAACTTAGCATCTAATTAGCAAGAAAGAGTAATTAAAATAGGAAGTTTCCATGTGACAAGCACTGTTAGTAATACCTCCCCATGAGATATATTACCAAGATTATCTGATGCTCCTGCTTTCCCTGGGCTCAGTATTGCCAGTGATCACTCTGATGCCAACCTCACGGGTGTGTTATGAGGATGAACTGAGATAGCATATAAAATGCTGCGATGGCTATGTAAATGGTAGCCAATGGCCATCGGGACAGGTGCTCCCTCTCGGTTCTCCAAGTTTGACATTGTGCTGGCTTTACTTATCAACTTGCTATCTGCTCTACTAGACTTTCAGCAAGGTAAGGCCACTGTTGCTTTATGCTTTATGTCTACCAAGTGCAGTGCCT
>NW_012141191.1:2102326-2109659 GCF_000956105.1 Propithecus coquereli
GTAATATTACAGTGTTTTACAGGAAAAGGATTTCTTGTCTCTAAACTACATTGAATACTAAGTAAGAAATCTATGGAGCCACTTCCTTGATGAAAATATTATATCCTTTATCCTTAGGTTGCTGATGACAAAAACCGTACTCAAACTAACTTAAGCAAAACAGGGAACATTTGGTCAATTCCAGACTAGGAAGTCCAAGTTGGTGTTACTGGTTTTGCGCAAGGTTAGATTCAGGGGCGCAAGCAATGCGGTCAGGGCTCTCAGTTCCACTTGCTCCTACGTAGCTTCATTCTCAGACAAGTTTCTTTTTGAGGTAACAAGGTGACATCCAGCAGTTCCAGACACACATCTTATTAGTTTACTTAGCAAATAGTAGTAGTCTTTTCCTATAGATTCAATTCAGAAGACAAGTTCAAGGAGAATCCTGGTTGGCTGAGTTTGGATCACATGCTCATTCCTAAGCCAATCACTGTGACAGGTTCTGGAGCACTCAGGCGGATCATATTAATAAATTGCAGAAGGCTACCAGATCAGAGATCTTCAGGAGGCAGCATGTTTCTCAAAGTGCCAACGACATCGATACACCTCCTTTCCTACAAGCTGCAATGCCCTCCAGGGCACGTGTAAGTCAGGTGCTGAGCAGGATCAACTCAGGGACAGGAAACACATGCAATTGATTGCTCCTAGGGTAGATGGCTGTATATCCACAAGAATGGGGAAGAAGGATAAAGGTAAGGGCAAAACAACCAATCTCCCCTACTGTTACTTAAGGTGCACCCTGGAGCATCAGTTGAGCTCTAAGAACCTGCTAGATATACACAGATTGATGTGACAGAAGAGACATTTTCTCTTTTAGGACAATGTGACAGAAAAATGTTAGTATTAGGAAAACAGACTCTCAAGTTAATGGCTAACAGATTGGAACAAGTTGCTTCTTGAGGTTTCAAAATTTTGTCTCTGACTTCTGGTGGATTGTTTACTAGGCTGAGTACAGAGGAAGCTCCTGGAATGTTACTGCAGCCTGGCAAGCTGGGGGATTTGGCCAGAACTGCAAATAGCACCACGATGATTCTGAAGCGCCATTGTTCTCCTTACCTGCAGGCTTGTGAAAGCTGATTTATACCACAGTGACATTGTGTAGGTGCCTTTAAAAATGAAGGAACATCTGAGGAAGTATCTCGAAGATATTGGTTTGGTAACATTTTCTCCCATTCTCCCAAATACAGGAAGATAAGAAGTGTTTATTAATTCATTTTATCTGTAAGTAGAGAATTGATCTAAATAGCAGAAATATGTCTAAAAGTAAATCTGTACTTAACTTAGAATTACAGAGTACTTCACCCTCTGTCTTCATATGGCTTAATAAAGGGCCATGTTATTAGGCAGATTTTTTCCTTAGTTCAGAATTTTTCACCAAACTTAATGAACTGAAAAATATAGTTTAGTAATGGGGGCAAATATAATGTTTAATTTTATATTTTGGGATTCCCTCCTTGATTCTAATTATCTTGTAAGAGTTTCCTTTATTAAAAGACAATTTTAAGTACTGGAAAACTTTAATCTGGAATTTAAATTTCATGTTTTAAGACATATTTCCTTTAATTTTAATTAGAGTAGTATATTAGCAATAGTATACTTTTCATTTTTAATATACAGAAGAAAAATTAGGATTCCACATGAGAAAATAGACATTAGAAATGCCTGTTTTGTCCATTCTTTATATTATCCACATTTTCTTTTCAAATTATTTCTGGAGGGCAACTCCAGATTGTATAACTGTTTACTAGGGCACTCTGAGTAAATGCAATCCAGTGGTGTGGTATTATTTGTTACTTTCTCACAAAGTATTCCAGAATCCATTCTCAAAGTCTCATCTCTAAAGCAATTCATAATTCCTCCTGGATAAAGGACAGGATAGCAGAAGCCCTTGGCTGAATGCCCACATTCACTCTTTCTTCCATTGTCATTTAACCTCTGGTGTGTATCAGCTCCAGGGAAGTTACCCTATTAGACTTCCAAATGGAGTTCCATCTGGTATTCAAGGTAGCATGTACATTTTCTCTTATTTTCATATCCTTTTTGACTTCACAATAGACTGAAGGGCATGTGACCCTTGACTCTTTGCTCTTCATTATAATTGTGATGATAAACAGCTTTTCTAGTTTCTATAAGAATAATATTCAAAAAATTTGTGATTCGTTGTCAAGTTTTTGTTGGTCTATTAGCCAACAGATATTTATGGCAATAAATAATTTTATCTTATTATAAATTTTAAGATAATTTACATATTTCTGGTGGCATAGTTATTTGGAGCTCAGAAATATACACCTGGGTTGTCAGGGATACATACATTCAGAAGCTTGCTTCATCAATTTATTACTAAACTTACTATTTATTTTTAGTATGTAATATAGTTTAATCAAAACACTGATGGTGGTTTTTTTCCCCCTAAGTTTAGTTTATTAAGCACATTGCTGCTTAATTTCTTTCCTTTTAGTATTTTCTCTGAAAGACATTTTATCGCCAAAGGGCACAGTTTAAACTGTGTCAAAATGACTGATCAGCAGTCTGGGTTGACTTTTGCTAGTATTCCTTTCTCCTGCTGATATGTCAAGCAAGGTTTATATATAACCCTTAGATTAATGCTCATTATAATGTGTTGGACCAACCCACTAGGGAATTCATAGAAATCTAATTAAACCTGGTGGGGAAAAAAAGTAAAACTTTAGCTCCCCCTAAGCAAAGTCCCCAGATCTCACTGGACTCTATTTTAAGGGTACAATAACTATTATTAAGAAAAGACTGGAAACAAAGAAATAATTGACTGATATCCAAGAAGGAAGGGGAAAGAGAATGGAATGGATGAGTGTTGGAACCAGATATAGGTCAGGTTTTCCATGAGCAAATAGTGAGATGAAAGGAATTAGAAAAGGTTTTTCTGAATAGGCCAAGATTGGGTAAGACTCAATTAGAGCTATGGATGGGCCTTTTTAAGTAACTCGCTTGGATAGAACATACTGCTGCTAGGTGTATAGGTCAAACCTGAGTAATAAGTTTAAAGACCATGAATCTGATGACATTTGGAGATCTGACTCATTTTTTCTCATCCATAGAGTGGCCACAAAGAAGGGATATTATGGTGTGGGGAAGTCATTTTCTTAAAACATAACAGAGAAAAAGCTGGACTTGAGAATTGACCAATATGAAAAGAAATGATGTTGTTTGGAATATATCTTTTTAAAAGGCAGCCTCATTAACTAAAGTCATAATGAATTGGGACAAAGTCCTACCAGTGGGAAAATACAAAACTACTTTGAAGACTGTGTAGTATTTACATACAGTAACAGAGACTGACAGTGCATGAAAATGCATCTTCACATAAGCATAAAAGACAACTTCAATATAAATTGTCAGATAAGCTTCCTTAAATTAACTGTGTAAAGTAATTCTGAAGATGTTATCTTTGTTAAAGTTAATGTGTTCAAATTAGCTTGGTTGATTTTTTTGATAATCTGATTTCAATACTAAAATTTAAGCATTAGGTATGATCTCAGGTTAAAATAAATACGTATATTTATTTTCATATACATGAACATATATTTATTTTCACATATATATATGAAAATGTAAAGAATCATGGAAAAAAGGCTTACGCAGCACATCTCCTTAAAGATATTAGGTATCCAATATATGCTCGTTGGAGGGCTGCTGCATGAATTTTCAAACATCATGGCTCACTGAGTTTTTGGTGTTATGAATTTGATAGCAACATTAAAATGTCGGCAGAAGCTACTCCACTATTTTATATGTCTAAATAGTTTAAGAGTCATAAATAGGGATGGTGATTTGGCATAAACACTATAGTAATTTCTGCACTCTCTGTTTCTTTAGAAAAATGAAGTAAGATTCAGTTTGGGGAACACTGAATTTTTACAAAAGAACCACAGGCTTATCCAACAACATCAATCAAATAGATGTAGGGGTGGGGTAGTCTGGAGATAAAAAGAACTTAGAGTTAATGGGGAGATAGACATGCACTGTGACTGTTACTGCAATGGAAGAATGTGGTATGACAGAGCCTGGGAGTCAAGGGAAGCTGCACAGAGGATGTGACACTTGAGCTGCTCTGGAGGATGATCTGGAGTCTGCCAGACAGACTGGGAGAGGGGGAGGGAAGGGCTGGTGTAGCTTAGGCTGTTGGTGTCCCACCCATATCCTTTCAGCTTGCATTGCAATGCTCCAGGCCCAACTTACAACTCCTTTGCATTACAATTTCTTTGCATATGCATCTGTTTACTTAAGAACTCCCCCTGGCTGCTAGAGCCCAGCACAGCAGAACTGGAAGTGCTGGTAAATTAGTGTCCTCTCCTCTTAGTAGCCCTGAACCAATGACTGACACGCAACAGGCATTGATGTAGAAATTCTCAGGCTCCTTGAGACTCTGATGGGATAACTCCCAGGAGCAGGTTCCACATCTGTCCCAAAGCATCCCGGTGTCACGGAGCCCCAGAGGCCCACTGTGATAACTTACGGGCAATACCTCCCTCATGTCTCTTTTCCCTTCCCAGTCTCAATTACCCACTTGCCCTCTGTGTCTCCTGAGATAACTACCAAATGACCTACTTGCACTCAAACCTTTGTTCAGGGTTTGTTTTGGGCAATAACCCAACCCAAGACAGGTCGAAGGAAGCCATTGCAGAAAGCGTGGTCACCACGTGAAAAAAGGTTTTGGAGATGCTCTGTCAAGAAATTGGCCAGCTGGGGCCACTCTCTTGAGAAATAGGAAACTGGAGATCCTGAGAGATTGATGTATAGTCCAGTGTTACAAATAGAAGAGGTGAGATAAAAATCCTACCCTCTTGACTACAAAGTTAGTGTTCTTGACCCTATTCAACATTTCAGAATTTTGTATAACAAAGGTAAAGATTAAGATAGAAACACTGCAGTTTTGACAAAACCCTCTCTACATAGTTGTGAAACCATCGATATTATATACTGGTGTTTTGGATTATGTCCTTCAAAGACAAAGAACTTGGATATATTATATGCTCAGTGAATAGAATTTCAGAAATAATCAAAACATAACAAGTATAGTAACAAAATATTGAAGATATTCTTGTAGAAGAAGCAGCTCCATTTTATGGGAAATGAAAAAGTCGTGCCAAAGTATTAATAATTGAGATTTTACAAGATAGCAACTAACAGAACTACAGACATGAGTGAAGTGGTATGAGAAAAATGTAGTCATCTATGAAATGTAATAAAAATCTATTGCAAGTGGTAGTCATATTATAAATTCCATTGTTCAAGCCCTCAGAGATCTGCTTCAAAAATTGACATGTTTTGTTGCAGATTCAGAGAACCCAATGGGTACATGTAATCACATTAGCTCAAAATATTCCAGGTGTGTGTCTGAAAAGCCCCTTTAACTTAATAAATAATACATAGGAAAAATATTTTGGAACTAAGAGTTAGCTAAAAAAGATCTATAATACATTAAAATCATCATGAAAATATAGACTCAAAGCCAATGATCAGAGGACAGAGTTATATCTATCCCCAAATTAAAAACTAAATGTTCACTCTGTTACAATCATTTTGAACTCTAGGGGTGGTGTATAAACATTAAAATCCAACTTGCATTTGAATTTCAGTATTTTTGTATTTATCTTAAATGCTGAAAATGTTTGTAAATCACATGAGGATATTAGCACCCCACCCAACTAGATGGTATTTATAAAGATCTCTGAAGCTGAGTACATTTGGTTATTGTACAAATTAAGTTGTAATGCCTTTACACAATTAATTAAATTACCAGAATAAGAATCAAAATGTAAAAACATTCTGAGTCTAGCTTTTTCAGTTTTTTTTTTTGAAAATTGTTATTTTACATGTCAAAATTAGATACATCCTCTTGGATATATTTGATTTGGGTTCTTGCAAGCATAAAAAGATAAATATGTGATATTCATAATCTTTTTATATTTCAACATGAATGAACACATGACAAATAAGATGGACATCAAGTGCCTTATCTGGCTACTTTTGAGTAGAAAATAATTACATTTGAATGTGATAGAGTCCAGCTCAGGAATCTTCTTTGGAGATGCTTCCAGAGCCAGTTGCTTTAGTCCTCGCTGCTAAAATTGTAGCTTGTTTGTGTTTGTATTATTGTGCTTTTCACTATAATGTATTTATACGGTATATTAACATATAGTATTTTCCTGTATAAGTAAATGTGTGTCTCAACTTAGACACTGGTCTTGTTCGTCTTTACCCTTGCTACTTATCTCAGTGCCTGGCATATAGCAGAGGCTCAGTAAATGTTTCGATGCATGGATGAATGAAGATACATGTTGGTTTAGGGCAGCCAATAGCCAAGTCATATGCCTATTGGCTTGAAAGATACTGTGGCATTAAAATATTTTCAAACATTATTCCAGGATGCGATAAGTGACCAAACTTGGGGAGATGTCAGAATGTCACATGGAGGAAGGGGAAGAGATTAGAAGAGGTAGAATTGGAATAAATCGGGAGAGTGAAGAAAGGAAGAGAAGTACCTCTACTTTCTAATCTATGCCATTTCTTTTGAAAATGAAAGACAATGTAGAGTAGGGATTTCATTTCAAACGCTGGAAACACGATGGTGCCTGGGTTGAAATCTTTTCTCTGCCACTTCTTAGCTTTGTGACTCTGAGGAGGTTGCCTTTTTCATCCTTCAGTCTCTTCCTTTGGCATTTGTTTCGTAGAGCTGTTCATATTGAAGCATTGCGCCGCAAGTACAAGAAAACATATTAGTTGCCTAAATAACAAAGGCAGTTGACTATCTTGTATAACCAGAAGTCTTGGAGACAGTTGACTCTAGGTTGTTTCAACATTTCTAAATGTCAGGCTACTGGGCCATCTCTTTCTCTTGGCCTCTCCCTCATGTCTTCGAGGTGATGGCTATAGCCCAGGCATCGCCTCCTCTAATGGTAACATCCATTCCAAAGTTATGGACTGAGCAGAACAACAGAAAGTAGCACAGCAAGACCTGCAAGAGAGCTTGGGTGCCTTTTCCATTTTTCAGGAAGGGAAGATCTTTCCTCAAATCCTTCCATCATTTCTTTCCCTTATTGACCAGAACTAACTATAAAAGAGGCTTGGAAATAAGCATCTTATTTTTTAGCTTTGCTGGCAGGAGAAGGACAAGTAAGAAAGAGATTGGGAATGGCAGTTGGGTAGCCAGCCAAGAGTGTATGTCACTGTTGTTAGAAGGATTGTTATTGCTTAGCACCATGCCTGACTATAGAGTAAGTATTCGTTAAGTATTACTATTTTTATTATTAACTAC
>NW_012141191.1:2111129-2115911 GCF_000956105.1 Propithecus coquereli
CGGGAGTGGAAAATCTCCAGCTTTCCTCCTGAAAGGCCTTGGAACAATATAAGCAAAGAATGAGAGGGAAAGTTGAGTGGCGGAAGATGCCAAGGAGACCTTCGTTATGGACCCAGGTGTGTGAGTTTGAGAAAGCAGGCTTTATTGTTACGCTTTATTTTCATATTTTCTTGATTTCTAATATTTCCTCTCCCCAAAGTATCATTGTCTATTTTTAATTGCAAAACTTCCTTCAACATATATTGCAAACTGTTTAAGTAAATGTGAAAATGTTAGTTTCTAAAAACAATTCCTGAAATGTGTCATCTAAGCCTGAAGCTTCCTTTTGAACATTTGTAGAACTCTTGACTCTTTTGCACATGAGTCCTTCAGTGACATATCAAAATAAGGAACTGATGAAGAATAATGATCAAAGTCATATGCTTTTCCATCTTGAAAATTAAAGAGAAATAAGAAAAGAGCCATCTTTTTTTTTTCAGGGAAAGTGTTTAAGATAATTGGAATTATTCAGCCAATTTACCAGAGTTTATGTTGACACAATTGCCAAATATGTTGTCTATAATCCCATTAATGGATCTTCAAAACTCCATGTTTTCAGGACTCATTGCTTCATGTTACTGTGCTATGCTCAGATGAGCTTGTCTGAAGTATTTACTTAAGTGCTTAACTTGTTTCCTTGTTATTAATTAGACTATAAGATTTTTATTTGATGTTCTTTCTACAAGGGGAGAAGCTATATCAAAAGGAATAGATTTCCCTCAGTGTAAGATCATGAAAATGGCAGCACTTAATCTTTTTTTCTTTGAAGTTGTATCTTTTTTGTTCTTTGTCTTTTTTGTGTGAATTTTAATACTTTTTAAAATTAGTTTTAAGAAAAATCCATAACATAGAAAATAAATTTTGCAATGTTAAACACGTGCTTGGAGTGTTATATGGACCTCAACTCTAAGAGAAAATTCTATCTCTGGATGTAGAGGTTAAAGAAAAATTTGGTTTCAATGACTAAAAAAGTAAAGAATTAATATTTGTTTTCTGTAATTGACCAGGTTTGCTTTCCTCCCTCTTATGTTGCTCCACTCCAGTCCATTTTCTATACAGATACTAGAGTTATTTAAAAATCCAATTCTGATCATATTTACTCCACACTTAAAAGCCTTAGTTGACTCCCTATCCTCTACTCCATCAACTTTATGCTACAGCTCAAACGTATCAGCCACTATTCTCACCCATTCAACCTATTCTCCTGCCACACGAAACCATTTCTTGTCTTCAAATTGTACCATGGGCCTCTTGCCTTTACCAGAGATGTTCTCACTATCTAGACTGACTTTCTCCCACTTCTATGGCTGAATTTGCTAAATTTCTGTGCTTCCAGAAGCAGCTCAGAAACTGCATATCTTCCTGGTGCTCCTCTTCCTGGCTCTCTGCCGCGTTCAGTGCCTCTCTCCATCTAGACCGGGATTAGTGAGCACCCTGGGAGCAGCTCCCTGGTTCCTGTTCTGTAGTAAGCATTTGGATTTCCTTAAGACATAACACCTTTGGAAATGCCTTCAGGAGGAGGACATTAAATTTTTTAGAACTCCTGTCCAGGAGACTAAAGTGCACCATTAGGAAGAACTGGGCTTGACAAATGAGAATCCCCAGGAATTAGGTTCCAGTCACAAGATACTCCTGGCCCTGAACTGTGTTCTTGGGTGGATAAGTCTGGTTACCTGTGGAGCTTTTGCTTTACCGGGTAGAGTGTCCATGTTTGATGTCAGAGTTGCATGATTTGTGGCAATAGAGGACAGGCTGGGCCTCGCAATCTTCCCTCATTTTCCATGTGTCACTCAGTCCCTCCTCCAAAGTAAGGCTTGAAGGATTAAACTTTCTTGAGCTACTAGCTAAAGAATTTGTGTTTTCAGCTTATCTAGGAAGTTGAGTGTCCAGTTTAATCTTGTCTTTAGCACTTGACATGCTATGCAAACTTCCTATCTTCTCAGGTGGTTTGCCTGGGTGTTCCATGCTTGGGAGGACTACGTAATTAATCTCATATCATCAGCACCTGGCACAGTGCTGGACATACAGCAGACATGCAGAAGGAGTCGGTTGAATTAACATACGTATCTGGCTAGTTCAGTCAAGGTTAATTAAAGCATATTTAATGGTGTCTTCATAAATTTGCTAAAATCTTAAATTTATGGTCATGCTGTAAGTGTGGCACCAAATAAATTCTACACCTAAAGAATTATATATATAATTCTTTGGCAAATAATAAATATTGTTTGTATTATGTATTAATGACACTGGAAATATGACTCTATTTCCAATTTAATAAAGAGAATAAAGCAGATCTATAATTTGCTGATGTTTGCCTTTTGCCCGAAGATAAGCATATGCTCAGGTGTTTCTGGCCCAGATGTTCCACAGCATAAATTCCTGTAGCATGCATGCAACACATTCCACTTACATCTATAATTTCCCAGTGCTCTATATAACTTTAGCTTCTTAGGATTTCCTGTTGCTCAGACTGTGTAGATTTGGGCAATATTCACTTTCTATTTAAAATAGGTAATGCTAAAAGTGCCTTATTTTTGGCACGCTGGATTCGGATGGAAACAATCTAAGACTCAATGGAAGTGGTCTTAAAATCTAAAATATTAGCTCTGGAAGGAACTCAACAGAGCATTAACATCACTCTTATTTTATATATTACCCTGAGACCCAGAGGAGCAATGTGCCTTCATAGAGTTTACAGTACTACTTACTGGTACAGCCTGGACAAGAATTCAGTTGCTTTGGCTTCCATACTATTCCCATTCTACGTAATCATGTCTCTATGGGCTCTGCTTTTCACCTTCCTCTCTGTCTCCACAACAGAACTGGAAGTGACAGATGTCAAGATTTATATAAAGAGAAAGAAAATAAAGGTGAGTAGAAGGTGATTGAGAATTGGCGGTCCAGTGTATGTGCAAGATGGCAAAGGAAGATGACATTACAGGAGTTCCTACCTAAGACCCAAATAAGTTTTGGCTCCAGGTGCATGCTTGGGGAGTCACAAGCACGGTTTAAGCATGATGAACATTGTCGTAATTGATAATTTCAGGGGTTTTGGGTTTAGGTAGATATGGTCCTATGAGATTGTGTATATGATAAGGGTTCCTCTTGTTGACTTTCTTCTTTCTCTGTTTGTCTCTTGCCATCTTTCCTATTGTGAGGGGTTAGTGAGTTTTCAAATTGGATTTTTTCTCAACTGGTTTGATGCCAGGTGGATAGCTCTAGAAACAGATGTTCTCTATTTTCTGACTACCAGTCCACAGAGCTTAGTTCGAGGTAGTGACTCTGAGCTTCAAAGTATCTAGTGGCTTAGATTCTCACAAACTCAGAAATCTATCTTATATTTATTCAGTAACAGTCCAGTAACATAGCACACAATTCACTCATTGCTTTTGCCAACTTGTGGCAGAGACCACTGTCACATTGAATAATGCAGAATTGAGTCTCTCAGAGATCGAGACGACAGAGCATTTGAAATCTTTAATTTATGGAGATAGTATTTGTAGAAAGAAGAACCCCTTATAATATTTGAAAATATGAAGAAATAAGCCTCATTTAGAACAGATTGTGGATTATATTGTGGAACAGAAGATCCCTGTATTCATAATTACTATTTAAGAAATTTTGTCACAACATTTTGATGGGCCTATAACAAAGAAGAAGAATAATATAACATTGTGGTTTGGCCAAATATCAGCAAGGAAGTTTTATTCAATATTTAAAATGTAATGAGAGAGAAAGAGAGATTGAGATACACACACAGACACACAAACACACAGACTTTTACAGATAGTAGGCAAAATAACGAGGTCAGTAAGGAAGGAGAATGGAGCAGAGATGGTGTTAAAAGCAGCTGACTTACCATAGATCAGTCATAAGAATATATAGACGATTATTTATCTGAGCTTGGGTTGGGGATGGCTTTTCTTTAGCATTCCATCCATGGTGAGTGCTTCAAAAAAAAAGAAATGACATCTAGATTGAATGTATAAATGTTAAAATTTTCTTCTAAATAACAAAAATAACATAAGCAAAATTAAAAAATGAGCAGAAAATTACAAAAATGCTAGCAACTCACAAGATAATGGATTGATGCCCTTAGTATAAAACAAGCTCTTAGAAATTAGTAAAAAAAATAAAACTCTTGTGGAAAGAAGAAGCAATTTACTAGAAGAATTACAAAGGACTACAGGAAAAATGGAGCTTTATAAGTTATAAAATATATGTATCATACCTTTCTTTTCAGTGGTCAACATGGCCAAAAAGTAATTTAAATTAATCATATGTCCAGTTTTGTCAATGATTCACTAATAAGGACATTCTTATACTTTGCTGAGGGGCAAGTGAAATGGTACAGCACTGTTAGATAGCAATTTGGAGATAACTATCAAGAGCCTGAAAAAATAATCATAATTTATGAATTAATCATCTCTCATCCTGAATTGTATCTTAAGGAAATAATCAGAGATGTGCACAAAAATGTATGATTGAGTACTATATATCCATAATAGCATGATTTATAACATTAATAATGGCAGCAAGCTGATCATCTTCCATTAAGTAACACAATACAATCCTATATAACCATTTAATATTTTCTAACCATTTAATTTTCCAAGAATGTTCCATAACATAGAGATCAATTTATGATATAATAATCATGTTAAACTATATGAATTGTGATTCTATGATTCTTAAAATACTTATGAAATTTCCAAAAATCACATCAATAGTTGTTGATGGGTA